>NW_010327999.1:122885-126459 GCF_000700745.2 Antrostomus carolinensis
ATATGGATTCTTTTGTGTAACTTAATACATTTCAGCATATTAAAAAATTAGTTGAAATTCCCATTCTTTTCTGATTTCACCTGTATACCATAAAAATTACTTTAAAAGGAAAATTGATGGTAAGTTCATAGCAAAACCAACACCCATATTTCTTATTTACAACAGTATTTACACTGCAGTTCCAATATATTTAATCAGTCTAACACTGGATAGGATTTAAGCAAATAGTTATGAGTCATTTAGCAAATACAACTTATGCACATGCTTAAAATTAAGCTCAAGCATTTTCCTGGATAGGGATGGTTTTAAGCATGTGTTTTCCCAACCAAAGCACAGTTTGAAGACTGGAAGACACAATTAACATCATGATAATCAGGGATCAGAAAACATTTCCAAATATTATTTCAAACCTATTATTCAGTTTTTTCTATTTTCTTACTATGAACATTGCTGCAGTTATATTTTTATAGTACAAATACTAAGGCAAAGCAATAAAGTCACATTCATAAATAAATTCAATCTTAAGTCTGGCACATGCAGCCATGTATATATTTTAGCAATCATGGAAAAACTAACACAATGAAAATATATGGCTTCCTATCAGTATAAACACAGCCTGAGTGATTGAAATAGCAAATATTCAGCAAGATGGATTTATAATCAATTTATTGGATCAACCTGTAAATTAAAAAAACCCAACAAAATCCCAACACAATAATTGAGCATTTTCAATGGAATACTTCTAGAAAATTGAGATTTGCCTGCAAACATTCTGAGAAAAGAACATAAGGAAAATTATTTGCAGTTTTAATCACACAAAGTGACAGTAACATTTCAAAGACAGGCCATAGCCTGTGAACTTCTTTTTGTTTCACAAACACACTTGAGAGCACCATAGCTGTGCACAGGCTCCACGCCACCGGCCCTGAGTCCTCACTCACATCGTCCCATTCCACAGCCAGGCACCTAGTACCCAAGAACAGGGACTGGCAACACAAGATCCCACACAAACACATTCCTCTCCTAACCAAAGATCAAATTCCACACCCTTTGATGCATTCTCCCTGAAAAGCAGCAGTGTCAGATATAATTAATATACAGGACAGAACTACACATGCAGATGTTGGAAGAATGTGGAGAGGAAAAAAAAATAAATCAAGCAAATCATTTTGTTTCAGCAATAACAGATGTTGGAGCATCATCCTGCAGACACGTTACTTTTAATACAGAACTGCTCACAAAGTGAGGACAGAATCAATGCCCAATTACCCAGTTACTTCAGTGCTTCCATTTTAATGAGCTTCCTGTATGATTTTGTCTTTTTAATTTTCCTTCTCTAATAATCATATCAAATTAGTTTTGACTTAAATATCAGCAAAAAGAAATTCAGCTGTCTAAAAAAAAAAAAAAAAACCCACCATAAACCAGGTTCTTAAAAATGACATGTTATACTGTCATTTACTTCTGTATAAATCCAGAGCAATCCACAAGATCCTATGGCACTACGTGGGATTAGACCCGAGTAGCTGAAAACAGTTTCACGTCCCGATACATCTGCTGATAAGGCAAATGGAGAGCAAAAAATTCTAACAGTGCTACAGCATTTGCAGATATATCAGCCTTGAAAAAACAACCAAATGCATGATAAACAGATTAAAACCATCTTTCTGTGGCTAAGGGAGGGATTAGCCAGAGCCTGGTCTACATTCCAGCTGGGGAGCAGCACGCTTTCCTGCTGCAGTGTATTTCCATCCAGCACCACAGCTCCTTTCCACTTTCTTCAACTTGACCAGCAACGTGGAGGAGCTGGAGAGACACCAGGGATGGAAGCAACGACGGTGCTGTGGCTGCAGAGTACAAAATGCAATTGATACATGCTTAGCTTTCATCACATAGAGCCCCCCCCCCCCCTAAAAAACCAAAACAAAGCCAACCAAAAAGCCAGAAATAATAAATACATACAGCAACCTGTGCAGTGAAACACACTGACAGGGCTTCCAGGCAAGGGCAGTAGAAGCACAGCACGTGAAGGCTGAACAAGCACTTCACTGATAACATCCAAGTCCTCTACTGAATACCAGAAACCTAAAGTCCAACTACTTATCAGAAGCAATTCAGAAAATTTTACATGTGATAGATGTGAAAATTCTGATGCTGCCTGGATCCTCTACGATCTGCTGAGAAGCTGAGCATTACACTGCAAAAATAAAGCTTAGCGCACGTTGGAACCAGAGAACCATCTCTTCTTCACAGTATTCACTTAAACACATCATCAAGAACAGAGGGCAGGAGACAAGTTACCAGCAGACTTTAGGATGCCTGGAATTCAGCCCGATGGGGGTAAGGCAGGGGCAGCAGCAGACACACCCCGACAGACACAAGGGACGGATGCAACAACCACAAACGGCTGCTGCACTTCCCCAGAGTCCCGGATCTCTTCGATGACATTCTCCATCGTGAGTATTTGCAGAATATCAATTTGCTTGGCTCTATATAACATGGTCCCTCATTAGTACCATGTGAAATCCATGGGCAATTAACATCCCAAAAGGAGCTGTCTAAAGCTACCCCACGTTTCTCCAGGCACGTGTCCATCTGCAGGTTTTCAAGAGCTGCCATGTAGAAGGTGTATTTCAAACCAAACAAAAATCCTCAACAAAAAAAGACAAACCCCCAAACAGCCACAACTGTTTACAAACCAGCTTTCTTGGTCCACCAACACCACAGAAATTAGTGATGCGTAACTAATTGATACAAATCTCCTGAGGGGAGTATTGCTGCTGGTTATCTTGATACGAGAAATTAAGACCAGGAGGATAAACTGGATGGACAGCTGAAAAGCTTTAGTTCTCCGAGCAGGAAAGGAATTGATCCAGTAAAGAAAGCCCTTAGAGGGATATTATCATGTCAAAGAGCAGGATTAGGAAAAACATTAATATTCTTAAAACAACTGAGAGAACTTAGATAAACTGTGTTTCTGTCAGTAATGCGAATTATTTCCACCTTCATACAAAAGTTGATGTCAAATTTCTAATATTTCTATTCAAACTTATGATATGAATATACTTATGAAACTGTTTGCTATAAAAAGTCCATGTTCTTCAATGACTGATTTCATTTTTTGCATCTAGTACTAATACTTATCAATTCCACTTCCACCAAGTCCAAGAAAAATAAAAGTATTCAGATACTCATCAATCTGTAGAAGATTCACTTCATGTTTTTGGCAAAAAACTGTACCTGATTCATTTCACTGCCCACTCCTACTCACATTACTCAATTCCATAAGCAGGACAGGTACTCTATTCATTACAACCATTTTTGATAAACAAAATAACAATAGTTAATATGCATGCTACATGCAAGGCACATGTTTTTGGCTCATAAGTACACATAAGATTTATGTTCTTTAAAACCACCTGAATTCAAGTGCAGGATTACGTGAAGCAACAGCATAGCTAACAAATTCTGGAGATGTGCATCACATGCAGTATTGCTTCTTCTGCAGGATTTGTGTAAAACATGTTAAAGTTTCTTGGACTTGAGAAAGAGAGCACTGCAGTGTACCCAGAGA
>NW_010328000.1:0-4736 GCF_000700745.2 Antrostomus carolinensis
GGGTGGGGGGTGGGGAGGGAAGGAATGTTAAATTTTGTCCTAGAAGGACCCACAGGAAGAGTGTATGTCCATCCGGTGTAGAGAAATTTACACGTGTGACTCCGTTACCATGTAATGGAAGTTGTATTTGTAAATCTCTGAACACTTGTGAGCGATGAGCGTACCTAAAATGTGTAAAGTTAAAAGCATGAAATGACCATATTATTTTTTGGTGACAGGGCTGGTGATGGCCACGGGCTTTATACCATGAAACTCTCCTGGTAGCAAATGGCCCACGAGAAATGATTTTTTTCTTTCTAAGATTTCTATAAATGGTACCATTATTATTTGTTAAATCTATGTAAATTCATATTTGTATTCTTGAAATTCTAGTTTTAGCCCTTTAAACAAAGTTGTATATTGTCTCAAATTGAAAATGAGATAAGATGTATTTTTCCTGTTAGGTTTTATACCGCACTCTTGCTGTTTGCCCATTTTTAAGTTAAATATAGCTGTATGGAAAAGTACATTTTATTAAATTTTGCATTAAAAAGTGAAATGTTTATGGTATACCAACAATGTCTAATTTGGTCAAATATAGTTCTCTTCCAAAACCAAAGCTAAGGGGTTTTTTGCATATTTAGTAAAACTTCAAGTGCTGGCAACTGTAACTATTTTCACATATACCTGCTTACCAGTTTGGGGGACAATTTGGCAATTTTGTGGTTACAAAATTATGGTTCTCTTTTAAGTGCCAGTGTTTAAAAGGAAAAAAAAAAAAAAAAAAGCATTCTTGTAATTTTACACGCTTTTGTGATGGAGTATTGTTTTGTTATACAATTTTGACTTTCAGATTCTTATTTCAATTTGCATTTATGTATAACTTCAGGAGAAATATTGAACATCTGAATCCTGGATGATACTAATAAACTAATAATTGCAGAGGTTTTAAATACTTAGTTAAATGGCTCACTTAATATCCTAAGGGTTTGGGTTTTTTTAATGTGTGTGTTGGTGTTTTCAGATGTGTACATCCCTGCTTTCTGTTTCAAACAGAAGAACGATGCTGTTCGCAAGGGCTCGATACAGAAAGCTCGGGACAGATAGATTTAATGTTTTTTCCTTCTTAAACTGGATATTACCCATTCAGATGCTCGTAACCAGTTACAAACCAATTTTCTGTGCTGAAGGGCTTTTTTGTTTCCCCAGGTCATCAGAGGAAAGTAGACACACTTCTTGTTCTTGGAACAAACATACTTAATGAGATCTCTATAATCTTGTGTCTTTGTTCTCGTGGCTTGATGTTGATAGAGGTAACCTGGAGGATTCGGCTGATCTTAAAGATGAGTAGTGAGCGCTTGCCCAGCAGCCGGGCACAGCGTTTGCCTTTATCTTTGGGGTTAGCTCATTGATAACCAACAGAGTGTGCTCACAGGGCTGAGGAGGGTAGGCAATACAAGAATTATAAATGCTACTTTCTGGGAAAAAGAGCTTGCAGTGCTGTGGTGTGGAGGTTGATGATGGCTGGGAGGCGTACCAAAGCCTCCAGAGCTCTCCAGGATGGCTGTGATTTTCTCATGAGCAGTTGGTACGTGCATGTAAATCAGCTGAGCTTGCACACGTGTATCAGACTGAAGTCTTCACTCATGTCTTCTAGAAAACTTTTGAAACCATGACGCTGTTATTGCTGGAGGGGCATACTGCCATAGTGAGGTAGAGCAATTCTAAAATCAGAGCTCTGAGAGTCATTGCTGGAGAGCACCTCCCTGTTCCCTGGCTGTGGTCCCCTGCAAGTTCCAGCGGTTAAATAATCCTCTTGGTTGAAACTCCGCCTGATTCTCCGCGCCGATAGGTCAGACTTGACTACTACAGGATCACTTGATCTGACGTCTGTTATTGATGACACTTTTGCTTGAATCTGCTTCCTGTAATCTTTAAAAGCTGGTGCTTGCTGAGGGATAATGAGCGGTGAAATTGCAACTGTTCAGGCAGTGATTCCCTGCAAGGGAACTGGACAGCACTGGCATCACTGTCAAAGCAAAAAGCATTTCCCAAGAACTTTAACCTTCACATAAATACTTGATGTAGAGGGGGAAAAAAAAGGTTTTTACTGTTACTAAAAAAAAAAAGATTGGTTTGGAGAGAGCTTGAATGTTAATAAGTGGTAGTTATGATACCTTGAATGCCAAATGAAGCCGTACTGATTTTACGATGGTTTATCTCAGTTGGTCCTGAGAGGAGCTGCATTGTGACCACCTGCTTTCTAGGTTTGCTCTGTGATTTTAAATGGGTTTAATTAAATGTGCGGACAGCATTCATCCCTTCTGCAATGCTTTCAGTGATCACAACAGCTCGAGCAAAAAGTTGAGCTTATTTAACAGAATGTTTCTGTCCAGGCAGACAGGCCCCTAGAAACCTGAAGTAACAGGTACCAAGAGGCTGAGAAGATTTCTGCGGCTTAATTAGGGTGATGCTGGCACTGATGACACTGAGCCCCTTTGCAGCACCTCTTACCCATGTAACAAGCCCAGTGTGAAGGAGAAAAGGCCAAGTAATAGCTGGGTTTATGCTAGAAAGTGGGAAGATGGGTTTGAGTAACTGCCAGAAGAGGAGCGGGGTGAACTGCAGCAGCAGCGTTAGGTTCTCTAGATGGGTGACAAGCCAAGCTTGAAGAAAACCTTTCCTAATTCTTGCCTAGCCTAAGGGTCAGACCTGCTAGTTAGAATAGACATTCCCATTCTGCCTTCCCAGCTACGCCTGACAGATTAAAGGAATAAAGCCGATGGACTGTGTTGGGCTTTAGCACATTATTCGATACCGAGTCTGTAATAGAGATACGGCAAAATACAAAGATAGTGTTTAATACAAGAAGTGATTAATTTTCACCATTTCCAGGGTCTGCTGGTAGTAGCTGACCAGCTAGAGGCTCTTGGGACACAAATACACCGATGGTTTTATTAGTGACAGTAAAATGCCAAGTGTTTTCAAACAAGGTTCCCTCGTTACATTCTTTAGCTGTACTTGACTACAGGCTCCGTGTCACATCTTTTTTGGGGCTGCTTTAGAAGAACAGAACAGTGTGTGACATGGTACTTTGGCAGGCTGTGATACACATTATTTTAGCCCCTGAAATACATTAAGGGATGTTTCACAAATGAGCTAGTCCAGTGCAGTGCTTAAATGTGGGTGTTTATCAATAAGCTTTTCCCCAGACTTTGCTACTGGATTGCACCCTATGTCTGAAAAAGGTGTTGAGGTGCTATTTAGTCTAGAATAGGTCCAGTGTCAGTTAACACTGTCCTTTATTCCATAATTACGTAGTTGTAGACAAGCTCTCAGATTTTCTTCCAATATTTGGGTTAAAATATAGGAAAAGTAAATCTCCGAGAGTTTTGTATCATTTTGTAGAAGTTGTCTTCTACTTTTATTTTGTGTATGTTGTGCCCCAGTTTTTCTTTTGACAGTACTTCAAGCAGAAAAACAAAGATGGAATTTTTTCCCCCCAATTAATATATTATTAAGAATGAAGGTCAGATTGCTCTTTGTGCTGTTGAAAAATACAGCGTGACTTCTGCTTCGAGAGCACCTAATTTTGAAATCCACCTTGCTAAAGCGATTGCTATTAAAGGTGACCTGTGAGAGAGACAAGCCTTCCCTTTTGCTGCTTTATGATGGAATAAAAGACTTAAGTTACAAATTAGCTTAGTCCACCCGTTTGCTACATCAGAAGCTGAAGCCTTCCCTGCAGCAGGAGAGCTCGAGATCAAGCTGAACGGCGAGATGGTGGAGCAGCAAGGAGTGGGCAAGACGAGCAAGTGTGGGGTTTTTAGCTACATCCTTTAAAGTCTGGCTTATATTGTTAAAATGCATTTGACTTAAATGATGAGCATTTGGCACAAAGGAAGTTCATCCTAATGCTTCCAGCAGCCTTTCATCTATTAAGGCGGCAAAAGCTCAAATCAGACATTTCTGACCTCCCAAAAGGTCTTAATAAAAACAGGAAAGACGAAATGCTACAGCTCGAATGCCTGGAAGGGCCCCAGCTCCCTGCACACCTTGCAGCAGCAAGAGGACACCATTTCTATGATCTTTGCAGGACACCTTTCAAAAAATTAGGCTTGTCGAGGGGACACCTGCTGCGATGTTTGGAGGGTGCACTTGTTACCAAGACTAAAAACAACATTTTTGAAGAAATGTCTGGGAAGAAATTACAGCTGAGGCGTGACATCCCCCTGCTCCTTCACAAACCTGACCACAAGAAAGCAATGTGAATAATGCCCTTCTGGGAATAAAATCTCCCTCCCTGAAGTGCTGAGGTTGACCACACTCTTCCTCAGCCTGCTCAAGGGTCAGGGGAAAAAGGCCCATCCTCTAAACGAAGGCCAGCCACAGAAGATGCAGGCTTGCAGCAGTGCGGAGCTACCGATGGCAGCCGAGGGGGCCCTGGCAGCCCCCTCCTCGCTGCCAGCTCGCTCCTGGTGCCGGGAAGATGTTGGGTGTGAGAACTGCTGGGAGGAAGGACAGTGCTGAAAGGCTGGCAGGCTCCTGCCCATGGCCATGTGTAAGTGGTGGGTCACTCCAGGGTGAGGGACTCATTCCCTGGGTTCAAAATGGAGATGCAAAGGGAGCGGGGCAGCGGGCTGCAGATTGGATCACAGGCACCAGCCCTGTGAAGACTCAGCTACACAGTAAAAAGCAAAATCACGGCACTCTTTTTATTAAAAAAAAAAAAAACAAAAAAACCCCAAACCTTTCCA
>NW_010328000.1:4908-26054 GCF_000700745.2 Antrostomus carolinensis
ACACCTTCCAATAAGGAAGACATGATGAATGACCACTGTGTTGTAAAACCGATACTGGGAAACAGGTGAGGACTGATCAGGGCCTGAGCCCCTCGGCATGGGAGCAGCTTTAACGGCAGCTTTTGGGGACAGGAGGGTTCAGTTTTGCTGTACCAGCTACTGATGGCAAAGTGCTGGTGGGTTTCTGCTCATGAGGGCTGATGGGCACAGCCCCTGCCTGGGTGTTTGGGTGTTTCACAGGACTGATCCCTTGGGTCCTGCCTGGGACTGATGCCTGTCCCAGAGTCACGCTCCGGGATGTGTAAGCGGCTCCCAGTGGGAAGCTGCCAGCAAACCCGCCTGTGACAGGGACTCCTCCTGGCACAGGCCTGGCTGTGGCTGAGCCTCCTTCCAATGCCGTTTCCTTTGAGGTGGAAGAAGGAAATTATCTATTTTTGGGGAGCATTTGTACCAGATGTTCAGCAATGGCAACCCCATCTCGAGCGCTGCAGGCTCTGCCTCTGTGCCGGGACACCCGGGATGTGCCCCTGCCCTGTTCCCCTGTCCTGCCAGCGTCCCCTGCTGCCGTCCCAGCTCCAGCGGGTTGGGAGTGAATCTGCCTGCCCCTGCCTGCTGTCTGGCCAGGGCTGGATCCCATCTCCCCAGGCTTCTCAGGAGGGTTTTCCTGCCACCCCCAGGCAATCGATGTCATTCCCATGGTGCCAGGGAGGCTGAGGCAGCAGGGCACTTGGGGACACCCACTAAAGCACCACTAACACCAGGAGCAGACCCTGCCTTCCATGGATCCACAAAATGGGGGGAAAACCCTAACACCAGTGCTGCGATGGGGTGCAGCATCCCCAGGATGTGCTACTGCCTGGATTGGTGTCCCTGGTCCACCCTCCTTGATGCTCCTCTTTCAGTCCCCTCTTCTACTGACGTGGGGGTTTTTTTTCCATCTGAATCATTTAACATGACTTTGGAGCACAATGGAGCTGTGATTTTTTTCCAAGCCGCCAGCCTGCAGGAAACAGAAGGTCTCTGAATAAAAGGGAGGCTCTTGTTACAACTTCCCTCTTATTTACTGTTCCCAGTAGCAGAGAAGTAAAAAGACAATGAATGAAGTGGAGGATTAATCACGCGTAGCGCTGAAATAGAAACACGGAGACTGCAAGTCCCAGAGCACCGCTCCAAGCGATGGCTCATACCCGTGGCACACAGAAACCCCACAGCACAAAGACATCGTGGGTTTAATGAGAGTGGGCAAAAGGCAGAGGAGACTTGACAGGTGATTTTTCAAAGGCAAACATGCAAAACGTGAATTTTACGTGGACTTTCCTCTGTCTGTTCAGTGCTCTCAAAACTTGAGTTCAAGTTGATAGCCCCAGTGCTTAATCATCAGCCCACAACTTTTGCAGAGGAAACATTTTTCTGTATTAATTTTAAACCAATAAAAGTTCAGGATAACTCTACTGTCCCACAGAGGATTTTAAAAATGCTTCAGAGAGAAACTACTGCGCTGCTCGGTGTGTATCTTTGCTCTAAACAGGGGTTGTGGGCATTAGGGTCACACCCTTTTTCTGTTGCTTTTGGTTTTGATATCCAAGCACTGATAGATTACTAATTGTGTTCTCTATTTATTTATTTATTTTCTAATTAAACATTTACCCATATTTGATTTTCAGCTGTAGATTTAGAGTATTCACACCAAGGTAATAAATTAACCTTGGGGGAAGCCATGGCTCAAGAAGGCTGTTTTGGTGAAGCAGATTATGCACATGTAGGAAAGAAACATGAAAACAGGGATGTGTAACACAATTCTCATTGCCTGGAAGGTCCTTAGTAAAAAGTTGGTTTGTGTAGCTGAATATCTGCACCTGACACATAAGTATAAAAGATTTTTCTAGCCTTTGGATGCTGCACTGAGTGCGAGGATGGAGGTGAAATGGAGAGCATCATTGTAAAACTGATAGGGAAGTTGCTCCCGATCCTCATTCAAAAACTCAAACAAAACTAAACTGTTCCTTTTACAGTTCACTTTAGAAAAGATACATGAAAAAGTTAATGAAAATTTATTTAGGCCACCTGCAATAATATAATTGAAGTGACCTAAGTCTGAAAATACCACAATACACCTCTAAGTTAATGTAAAAAGCTGGAACATGGGATATAATTGAGGTAAAAACCAAACCCAACCCATCTGTGTTAATACAAAACTTGAAGGATTAGATGAATAAAAGTCCAGCTAGCCAAAGCTGCGGTGCTGCTGACCCAATCCCTGCTACAGCCCCGTTCCCAAGCCTTTGCCGGGGACCCGAGCAGCCGCCCTGGGCCCGCAGCAGCCAAGCTGGAGGTTCCTCTGGCCCTGCCTGTGCCCTGCCTGCCCAGCGGGGTTTATAGCTTGCACGGCTGCAGTCGTTTCACTTTCTCTTTCTGCTCTGCAGGACGCAGTTGTGGCTGCCTCCATCTATTATTTACACTGTTCTCATACGAATCATTAAAAAAAATTCTTTTTAATAGAAGATTTTTTTTTTAATACTACTTCTAAAGCCATGCTGATGCTGCATTAAATTAGTTGGTGAATTAGTTAGTCCTTTTAAATGCCTTTCTAAATACTTTTTCAGAGGGGAAAGAGGCACACGCATTAACCTCTCAGCTGCAGCTCCCATGTTTAAATACAGCAAAGGCATCACCAGCCCAAGCCAGCTGGGAGACCCCGGCTGGGAGGAGAAGGGTGACCCCCGCGGATCCCACCGCCCTGAGCCCCCGGTGCCTGCAGCCTCCAGGTGACTCATCTCCAGAATCCTGATTTGCCTGTGATTGCCTGGTGAGGAAGAAGTGGTGAAGAGCTGCCTGAGGTCTCTGGTCATGGTATGAATACTTCCCAGATGAGACTTTCATTGTTTGCCTTTGATCTTATTTATTTTAGGGTGATTCTGGGGAGGGACTTTTTTCAAGAGCAGGTAGTGATAGAACAAGGGGTAGTGGCTTTAAACTGAAAGAGGGTAGGTCTAGATTAGATATTAGGAAGAAATTTTTCACTGTGAGGGTGGTCAGACACTGGAACAGGTTGCCCAGAGGTTGTGGATACCCCCTTCCTGGCCCTCAAGGCCAGGTTGGATGAGGCTTTGAGCAACCTGGTCTAGTGGAAGGTGTCCCTGCTGATGGCAAGGGAGTTGGAACTAGATGATCTTTAAAGTCCCTTCGCACCCAAACAATTCTATGATAATTAGTAATAGAGAGCTCCTAAGCAGCTTAAATTTGGAGATCCAGATAACAAAATTTGGGAAGAGTATGATTTTTTTTCCTTCTTCCACCCGTTACAGATGTTGGAGGATCTCAGGTCAGGATAGGGGCTTGCCACTGTGCCCTGCAGGGTCCCTCTCTGGCCACACTGCTGTGGCATCCTCTGGTCTGGGGAGATTGGTCCTGTCCCAGCATTGTCCCATGAGGATGCACACACTGGCAGCCCCAGGAGGTCACGGAGCTGTGCGGGACATTTAAAGGTCATCTAGTACAACCCCCCTGCAGTGAGCAGGGACATCTTCAACTAGATCAGGTTGCTCAGAGCCCTGTCCAGCCTGACCTTGAATGTTTCCAGGGATGGGGCTTCTACCACTTCTCTGGGAAACCTGTGCCAGTGTTCCACCACCCTCAAAGTCCCTCAGTTTTGTGTTTGGTGGCTGTAACGGAGCTGCCAGATTTAATGTATTCCTTGTCTAAGGGTTGATGAAAACTACAGGCATGTTTGTGGTCCCAGTTATCAAGGGAATTGCAAAGAGCCAACCATATGAGACGACCCAGGCCCTGGGGCCTTTGGACCTCCTGGACAGACATCCCAGCGCTCCTACAGGCATTTTCCTTGGGACTGCTCGAATTAATAAGAATCAGGAGATGGTAAATGAGCTCTGAATATGAACTGAAATAGAATCGTAGAATGGTTTTGTTTGGAAAAGATCATTAAGATCATTGAGTCCAACTGTAAACCTAACACTGCCGAGTCCACCACTGAACACCACATCTACACATCTTCTAAATACTTCCAGGGCTGGTGGGGCTGGTGCCTCCCCCCCTTCCCTGGGCAGCCTGTTCCAGTGCCTGACAACCCATTCAGAGAGGAAATTTTTCCTAATATCCAATCTGAACCTCCCCTGGTGCAACGTGAGGCCATTTTCCATACTCTGGTAAAATGCTAACAAAGAAAGTGTGCTGGACTTTTTTTTCCCCTTTCCCCCCAACTTTCTAGTTTCATCAGATTTTTAGCAGAAACTCAATTAATCTTCATGATAAGAACATGCCCTAAGTCTATAGGGCTTTGCCTGCTTTTGAACTTGGTTGTGACTGCTCCAGCAAGTCACCTAGAAGTTCATATAATCGCCATAATACAATAGATTTTTTAAAATAGATTATATCTGGTTATCAAGCCCGAGGGCCAGTCTCTGCCGGGGCACTTGCAGGCTTTAGTCTCTCTGCCAAGGCTGCCGGCACGCAGGATCCCCAGCCAGGAGCCTTCACCCTCACTGCCCAGAATGAAGAAGCCTTCCTAGAAGGGAAGGTGTGTGCTCACAGCCTCACCCAGCCGGGCCGGGGAGGGGAGCAGGAAGAGGGGCACAGGATGCTGGCCCCGTCCCCGCTGCCTGGCACCCTGTGCCCGCTCGGGTGTCGTGAGCGATATGAGTTGCACGTGGCGGTGACGACTCCCCGGCATTCCGGGTGTTTGATCCAAGGAAATCGCCAGTGAGCCAGGAAATGTCAAGATTACATCACAGGCAGAATTTTTTAAAGCTCTGAAAATAAGCTTATTAAAATCCCGTTTCTCTGCAGCGTGATCCCAGCTGCTTTCGTTTTTGCTTCGCGTTTCAACTTTACGGGAACAGGCAGGCAAGTCCTCCCCCCAGATATCACTTTACTTTCCTTTTGATTTACAGCACTTTTGCTCATCATGGCTTTTGCTCAGCACTCACTGGGGCTGGAGGAGTGAGTCCTGGCTTTGCTGGGCCCCTCCTGAAGGGCAGATGTGGGGGATGCCCATGGGGCGCATCCTGGGGCTGCCCCATCCCGGCACCCCAGCGCCCACAGCCCCTGGCTGAGCACAAGTGCTGGGCCCACGGGGATGCTGACTGGAGCCCAGCTGGCCTGCACTGGGAAAGGACGGAGGGGACGTGGGAGCAGAGCCACCAGCCCCTTCCCTGTGGGTTTACCTGTGTTCCGGGTGGGCACCCCAAGCAGCTGCAAGGAGGTACCAAAACTTCATAGCAAAACTGCACCTCGTTATTCCATTCATTTTGCAATACTGTTAAGGAGCATCCAGCAGAGTATGTGACCCACACATGTTTAATTTCTTTTACAGTCTCTGTTTTGATATATGCTGGATGTGTTTTTATAAAACAAAGATTTATCAGAACCTGGAATTTTATGGCTTTAAGGTTCAATTGAGTCCAGATTGTGAGTTTCTCCTTTTGGAAGAGGGGGAGAAGGTTTAAAAGAGCCCAAAGAAGTGTGTTCTGCCTGTGGCACTCGTGAAACTTTAGGCCAAGGCTGACACCTTTTTGCTTAGCTTCTACTATAATGTCAAAGCAAAAATTTACCACCGAATATTATGTCTTCCATATGCAATGCCCTGCTGTAGATACAGATCATGGCAATTGCGTTGGGCTTCTTTTTTTTAAAGTTATTATCTGTGCCATAAGCATGGCAGGACTCGGTGAAGGATCCAAGGAAGAACGGCAAGTTAGCACAAACCCAAACCATCTATAATTAGTGATAATGTGTCTTTGTTCACAAATGTGCGCTTCCACTCTCGATTTTCCTTGTAAAGGCACAGGAAAGCAGCGTATTTTTAAAACACATTTAAAGCTGCAGAAGTGTCTATTAAACACATTCCATGTATTTATACAACATTAAACATAAACCAAAGTATTTTCTTCACTGCTAAACATAGCTCAGTAAAGAATAACATTGGTTCAGAAGAAAACTCAGCTCCTGTTCTGTACCAGAGCAAACCCAAAGTTTGCTCTGGGGAATCTGCCCAGAGAGGTGGAAGAAGCCCCATCCCTGAAAACATTCAAGGTCAGGCTGGACGGGGCTCTGAGCAACCTGATCTAGTTGAAGATGCCACTGTTTACTGCAGGGGGTTGGACTAGATGACCTTTAAATGTCCCTTCCAACCCAAACCATTCTATGGTTCTGTGAAGTAACTCCATCACCTCCCACAAAAGGTATCTTGCCTTTGCATCAGGCCTGGGGTGAGCAGGGCTGGGGTCCTAGTGCCGTAGGGTTTGAGTAAGAGAAGGTCTTATGGGTGCCTGCTCAGTGGCTTGCAGAAGCCGAAGTGTTCGTCATCCATAAGCAACATGGCAAGAAAATAATTAAACACTGTTTTTCTGCTTCGTTACCTGTGTCAAACTTATCTGAGTGCTCTGGTAGGAAACAACCAGCATCCAAGGAAGCAGAGCCCAAGTCCAGTGCTCTCATTACCACGACATAAGTAAACAAACAAGTTTATCACAAGCGATGAGGGCATTGTGCCAGTTTCAGTTAAAATAATAAAATAAATATAAAACCCTCAACCCCAAACCAACAAATTATTACAGCACGAGGAAAGTCCTGAATGAAAATGATTGTTCATGAGAACACTAGAAATATATCTTGTCATAAACTCAGGCCTCCACATCTGCTTCACCACCAGAGGTTTCTTTATAAACAGCCTCTTTAATTTTATCTAACAGCCTGTTCACAGACATGCAGTCCAAAAATACATCTCCTTTTCCTCCTCGCACTATCCTGAGCTTGGCAGGGCACCAAACATGAGGTTCAGCTCCTAGTTCAAAAAGGCCCTTCTTTAAGCATTGACTCTGAGCTTGATTTAATAAAAACTCTGTCCGGCTTCCTCCGGGGAGCCCTAATGGGATGCAGAGCCCTGCACCTCGCGGGGGCTGCTCCAGACCTGCTCCGCGTCAGCCAGAAAGATCGTTTTATGGTGGAATGCAATTACTGTGGAGTGGGGTTGGGGAGCAGGCTGGTGTTTCCAGAGTGTCTTCTCTGAGGGCTACAGAGCTTCGTTTTCAGCTGTGCCATCCTCTGAAAATGGGAGTGAGCAGGCAGCACAGGAAAAGCAGAGCAGAAGCTGCAGTGAGGGATGTGCTGGTGCCAGCAGTACCCCAAGGGATGCCCCGGTGCTGTTGGTACCCACAGCCCCTCCCATCAGCCCTGCCTTCCCCAGGGGAATGGGGAGAAAAGCATCAAAGCCCCTAAAATGGCTTCCAACCCCTCAGTGCCCGGGGGCAGGATGCATCTCTCATGTCCTCAGCGTGGCACCGCGCTGCCAAGCACTTGTAGGTGCTCCTGAAGGAAAGACCAGGGATTTCCCAAAATAAAGGGGTGTTATAGTTACACTTGTTCCCAAAAGGTACCCCCCACCCCCCAGCAGCAGCAGGACAACCACCTTCGCACCTCCTGACACTGATGTTCTGAAGTGCAACATGAAACATGAAGATGTAGCACTCAGGGACACGGTTTAGCGGGCATGGTGGTGATGAGGTGACAGCTGGACTGGATGATCTTAGAGGTCTTTTCCAACCTTAATGATTCTGTGTTTCTGTGAACACTGATTTTCTGGCTGCTTATTGCCTGGGAAAGCTGGAAGGGATATTGTCTGCCTTTTAAAGCCAGGGCAGAAATGGGTGATGTCGCCGTAGAAGACCTCCTGCTGCAAGGGCTGCACCAAACGACGAGCCCAAACTTCTGAAGAAATTAGTGGGAGAAACACCACGTAACGTAGCATTCACTGCAATGCAGAATTCAGTGCTAATTAGCTGGATAATTGAAAACATTTAAGAATTGTTCCATTTGACAAACTGAGGAGGGATTTTAAGCATTGAAATTTGCGATGATAAAGAAATATTAATGGCCTGGCTTATCTTGATGTCCAGTGGAAGAGGATGTTTAATAGTTTCTCTTTATGCTTCAGTTGTTTATTTAAATTGCTTGAAAGCTAAACCAGCAGCAAACATAACCAGGACTGGTGCGGGGGGAGAAAGGTAATGATAAGCAGATTTTATGTAGCAATGCAGCAAAGGATTAAATGGAGTAAAATAAAAGAGTGGGGAGTTTCCCGAGTGTTCAGTGAGGCAGATCCCATTGCCAAGACACGGAGGAGAATCAGGGGAAACACCCCGAGTCTGTCCAGTCACTTGGTCACTGTAATGGAGGCAAATTACCAGTGCAGGTGGCAACATAAGGGAACCGCTGAGTTTGGTGAAGGATGCTGCAGGGCTGTGGTGATGGAGGGACTCTCCCAGCTGGTGTGGAGGATGCTGGTGGCACCCAGGGGGTTGCTGTCACCTCTCAGGTCAGATTTTCCAACTGGTCCTTGCAGTTGTGACAGGGAAGCTTGAGTGCCTTGTGCTGCTCAGCCATTGATCCCCAGCAGCACTTGTCCCCCACTACTGGGAGGGAACTGGGTTTTGCTGGGGGGGGACCCTTGCCACCTCATGCTGCAGCAGCCTGTGGGCATCCCCCCTCCAGTCAGGTACCGAATTTCATAGAAACATAGAATGGTTTGGGTTGGAAGGGACCTTAAAGATCATCCAGTTCCAACCCCCCTGCCATCAGCAGGGACACCTTCCACTAGATCAGGTTGCTCAAAGCCTCATCCAGCCTGGCCTTGAACACTTCCAGGGAGGGGGCATCTACAGCTTCCTTGGGAAACCTGTTCCAGTGTCTGACCACCCTCACAGTGAAGAACTTCTTCCTAATATCTCATCTAAACCTCTCCTCTTTCAGTTTAAACCCATTTCCCCTTGTTTTGTCATTAACTGCCCTTATGAAAAGTCCTTCCCCAGCTTTCTTGTAGGCCCCTTCAGGTACTGGAAGGCCGCTATAAGATCTTCCCGGAGATCACTTTACAAGGAGCAGTAGCGTTCATCTGATGACGCCTTACTGGTCTGAACTGAGATGATGCCTTTCAGCTCAATTTCAGCTGAATATTTAGGAGAAACAAATCGAAGACAGTTAATTGAAAGGGAGAAGCAGGTTTAGCTAACGTGCTGCCCAGCTGTGAGCTGCAATACACTCATCCTTCCTTTAATGTTCTACAACAGGAATGTCATTCAATTTTAAATTAGATGGAGTATATTGGAAATCTTTCTGTTTTGTAAATCACATTTCAGAAGGTATTTTATTTATACAAGCATCCACTCACTAGCTGTATCAGTATGCTAGCGGTACCTGTGCATGCTCTGCAGGAGTTCCTGACATAATGAAATTGAGTATCTCCCTAGCACGGATTCAGATAACCACAGCTGGGGGGTACATGTGGATCTTCCCGGCATCTCTTTTTTTGGCCAGTCCCATGGCTGATGGGGTCAAATGGAAAAGCTGCTGTTGAATGAAGAGGCCCGGAGGGATGTGGAGGGCAGGGGAGCGGGATGCGGGCGAGCACAGACACCACTGCCTGGGTGGGTTGTGGATCCACCATCTTCGGAGAGTTCCCAGAGATGGCTGGATGCAGCCCTGGGAAATCCCAGTCTCCAAAGCTCTTTCTGCCTTGGTTACTCCACCTGGAGCTTGCAGGCAGTGACAATCTGGCTGTGAGCATCCTGGTACTCCACGTAGAGGATGCCCCTTGGAACCCCCTCAGGCAGAGATGCTAAAAGTCTTCTTCCAGCAAAGCCTGGAGGAGCCGTCTCTCACCCTGGCTTAGCCGACTCTGCGGTAGGAAGGAGGCTTGAAAAGGTCACGCCGAGGCTGCAATTTCCAAACCAGCATGAAGGAACTGGATGCCTGAACACCCTCCAGCTTAAACAGTGGGTCTTGGCTGTTAATGGAGTATGCTGTAAATTTAGCATTTCCTTTACCTAATCAAGGAGAATTAGAGGGAGGGACCTGTTAGTACCCAGGAAATGTTAGTACCCGTCCTTCCCCATGGGTTACTGGTAGAAAATAGCAGCTTGTGGGCAACCTAAGGAAATGTGGCTGTAATAGCAACAAAAGAGGAGGAAGGGAGACACAGCCTCAGATGAAGTTGAGACAGTAAACAGAGAAATAACAGTTCTGAAACGTCCATAGATTTCCTGGATTCATTTCCCTCCTTTCCCAGCATTTTGCTGAGCACTACAGGATTCAAGCCATTATTATTTTAAGTTTTTTAGCTTTTCTGCTTGCAAAAATAGTCATCACTCGTAAATTGAAGGCATTGCTGTCTTATCTGGTCTGCAGCCAGAGGGGCTGGAAGCAATAGAAGAAGTGTGAACTTTCTCCTTCATCTCAGAGAACATTAACTTCAAAGCTCAGCCATAAACTTTCAGATGTAATGACTATTTGTCCAAAGGAGAAACACATCAGCTTGATCAATGACTGAAAGGTATAAAACACAGAGGTTACATTTGCTAAACACTTGTGAAAAATACGTGGTTATAGTTGGGTGTGTGGAGGGGTAAGTTATTACTGGATTATTTGGGCAGGGAGAATCAAGGTTGTCATGGGTTGTTGTAGGTCCAGCATGGAGCGGTTTCTGTCCCCAAGGAGGCTGGGCTGCTGTGTCAGAGCATGTCCAGCGTGCCGTCGGGTGCAGACCTTCATCACCAACCAGGGACCTTGTTGTTGTGTTGGCAGCCACACCACTCCAATGCTTTTCCCAATAAACTGTGGGAGAAAACACCTCTCCTTCCAGCTGCTCAGGCAAAGCATTTAGGACCACCGGCACCTTCTCTTGTGTCCTTGCTTGAGCTGTGTGAGCACCCACCAGAGGGAAAGCTCCCCCAGGCACAGCCACCTCAGCCCCTGAGCATCACTGAGCTCCAGGGCGCAGGGGTCCTGGTGCCTAACACAGCTGGGCAGGCACGCTCAGAGATTTCAGACAACTTGGGTAAGATTCCCCACATCCTTCCTTTTTTAACATGCTTTCCATTTTTATGTTGAAAATTCCCTGGCAAAAGAGAGTAAGGTTGTCTTTTTCTTTCTGTGGCTTGCATATGAGGAGTCTGAAAAGGGAGGGAAGAAATTTATATTTATATAAATTTATATTATTTTACTTTTTTCCCCAGGGTAACCATTGCTTGTGCCCTTCCTGAGAACATCCTTTCTCCCCTCAGCCATCAGGGCTTGTGTGAGGAGCCCAGACCCCATCCTCTTCCTGGGCAGTGGGTTCATGGTCCTTGTGCACTGCACACAGTGCTCAGAGAGAGCACTTTGTGGGATTAATCAACTAATTGGTGAAAGCATTTTCAAAAAAAGTAATTGAGAGGACTTGCTGCTAGGCACCAGCTCCTGCTTTCTGGGGCTCTGGGGCTGGGGAATTTGGTCCAGACCTGCGCAATTCCTGCCCAAGGATGGAGAGAAGGAAGTGCTGGAGTATGAAGAGAGATTTTGAAAGGTCTGTAACATCTTCTGCCAACATCTTTTTTGAATAAGCCCTGCATGAACAAGCGAGAGCCCAGGAGAGCCGTGTTGTCCTTGCGGGAGAGCCAGGCTTGCTGGGGAGCAGCTCCATGTGGGATGGGGGATGGAGGGCTGCCACCACCAAGGGAGGGTTGCCTCCCTTTCCCTCTACCCTGTGTTGCCCTGTCCCCTCATCCCTCTGCGAGGCGTCAAAATGCCTCTATAGGGAACCAAGGAGCAAAACTGATCCCTCCTCGCTCACCATACATGCATGGGTCCCCAAATCCCTAACCCCAAAGAAAACCTTGAGCAAAAAGGCAAAAAGCAAAGGCAGAAACTCCTCTCCTTACACCAGCTCACATCTCCCAAAATGGGGCGTGACAGGCAGCCTGTGGGCAGCAGGTCACAGGGGCAGGGGAGGCAGCACTGCCCCACAGCAGCACCCTGAAGGGTGATGGCAGTGGTGTGCCCCAGGATGCTGGCAGAAAGCAAGAGAAACAGGGAATCATACGGAAAAAAAAGCCAGTTTAACATGTCTTGCTCCTCAGTCTTTGGTACACCCTCCTTGCTCCATTCAGTGTTACAGCCACAGGTGTCTTCTGCAGGGGGTATTTTTGGAGTGGATGGGGCTGGTGAGGTGCACTCAGATCCCTCACCACACAGGTGATATTGGGAGGAGACAGTGGCTCAGCTGGAACAGATTATACCTGCCCCTGGACGTGCTCTGGCCTCCAGGAGGTGAGTTACCAAGTGGCCTTCTCCAGGCCATCCCCTCTCCCACTTTGTTGTCCCAAACCAAGCTCCTCCCAGTGCTCTGGGGAAAAAGCCATGGGGGTGACCACAAAGGGCTGGAGCTGGGGGTAGCAGGGGGGGTTGAGATAACATACTGAAAATGTAAAGCACAGCCATGTGCTGAATCCATCTGGTCACCTCTTCATAGCACATCACTGCTATGTGGTGCTCCTTGGTCCCAATGGAGACCCCAGGGACAAGGACAGCTAATGGAAGATATGGTGGGGCAAGAAGAGCAACAGAGGGGCTGATAAGTAATTTCATTTAAGGGGCAGCTGGCTTTATCCAGGTAAAAGCAGTGCAATGCCACCAGGTCCCACATTCAGAAGATCCCCAAGGGCGTTGCTGGAGCACAGTGCTCAGCTTCCCCTGTAATGTCGCTGTTAAAGGGAGGGCAGCTGGCTGCTTGGCTCCTTTCCCCCCTATAAAGCCATACCTGTTCTTTGTAGGTGTGTTGTGTGTTTGAGTCTGGTCTTTGCAAAGGGACCCACTATGGCAATCCCCTGCCTGTGCCTGGAGCTCCATTTTCTATCTCCACTGGATCAGGTGCTGGGCTTCAAAGCACACAGGGAGCTGTGACCCATTTTATTACACGGTCATAAAACAACCGCCCTTCTTGGGTTCTGTACAAATAATAAATAGTAGTTATATTTGTAAATGGAGGCCTGCCAGACACTTTGAGTATGAGATGTGGGATTTACTATGAAAAAAGAAGAAGAAAACAAGAATCCTGACAGTTTTCTACCTGGCTGTGCAGCTGCACTGAAAAAGGTGCCCTGCGGATCAAAGGGAACCCACTCCTGTTCCTCCCCGGTGCCACAACGCTTCGCCTGTTAGACCAGATATTAGTTATCAGGCAGCAACGCTATGAAGAGCACAAATGTGCACTTTGCTCTTTGGATGCGATGAAAGCCAGAAAGATGCCAAATTAGATTTAGGAAGCACACATGGATGCATTGCCTCCTCCAGCCTTGCATGGTTCCTTAAAATCTTCTGTTGCTCTGGATGAAGACAGCGAGCACAGCTGTGGACAATCACAGCTGTAGAAGCATAATTGCAATTGCTGTCTGAGAGCTTCTTAGTTCTTCTGATAATCCTTGAGACCTGCAGTGAGTGGCTACAGGACAAACGGAGAGTATTTTGGGGCAGGGATACAGTGTAAGAACAATTCTGTGGAAGGACCGAAAAAACCCACCTCTAACCTTTCAGTGTTTTCATTGCACTGAAGGAAAAGACTCTCTGAGGCCCAGGCACGAGTTCCATCCAAAGCCCAGATTTCCCAACTCTGGGATTTCAGGCACTTGAAAAGCATCTCTGAATCCAAGCCCTATACCATGGCTCACCCTAAAGGCTGAGATGCCTCCATAGCTCAGCTCTCAACCCAGCCCCTGGCCAGAATTACACCACAAGTCCACTGAGAGCAAATCCCACCAGTTCATTTCATATGTTCAAAGGGATGTTCAGCTTCTGGGGAGGCAACAGGCAGGTGATAGCAGTGAAGTCATGTCAGTGTTGGGAACAACTGTGTTTCAACAGAACCTCCCTCTAAACCCCACACACTATGTAACAGATGGTACATCAGTTTCTGTTTCCAGTATGATCTCACTAATCACTTTTTAAGAATCTAGCATTCAGGGTTAATCAACATGAGCTGAATTACTCTAAAGGTTCCTACAGCAATGGAAAAATCCTGTGCAGCTCCCTTTCCCCAAGTTATCCTCTTGGATAGGGCAGGTTATCCTCTGCCTGAATTCTACCTAAAGACCAACGATCCCTGCAAAGCCAGGGCCTCTCTCCAAAGAGCTTCTGCCTTTTCTGGGTCCTTGCCTATTTGACAAGGTAGATCTGCCAACAGTTGATTTTTCTGTTCAGTAGTCAAACCAAAAGCTAAAGATACATGTTATAGATCAACCCCAAAAGACTCACAGGAATGGAAGGACGGATTCCCAAGGACACCTTGCCTTCAGCCTCAAGGCTTATGAAGAAAAGCTATTGTCCACTATACTCCACTGCCTACAACATAGGCTCAAAGCACGTACAATGCAAGTTCAAAAACCCTTCTGTTTCTTACACAGAAAAAGATTCTAAAAAAGGTTTCCTAGAAGCAGCATCACACCCAGTGTGCCGGGCAGCACCTGAGGCACACTGGGGCTGGAGCACAGCAAGGCAGGCGACTGGCTTAGCCCGGCCATGCCCACGCTGCTCAGTAAAAGCAGGCCAGGATAGAGTGGCACCGCTGGGCTCAACGCCTACAGACTGCTCCCTGAGGAGAAGACTTGTCTTGGAAACAGCTACCTGGAGTGATCCAAACCCCAGCATCAGAGTTAGCAGAGTCCAGCAGAGAATGAGCAGAAGTCCAGAGCTGGAGTCCGTCCCCTCTTTGCTGGCAATATAGACACGCCCATCAGACATGCCTACACTGTCAGAAACAACTCCCCAGCTGACTGTGGGTCCTCATCCTTGATTGTCCCCATCATGTCAGTTAGCACATGCCTATGCTCTCCTCTGGAGCTGGACAAGCAGCTCCCTCCAACTGCCAAGCAGCACTGCTCTGGGCATAGGTACTCCTGGGACAACTTTAAAGAGCAGTGTGGGTAAGCTCTGTCTCCGTTCTCTCATGATACTCCTCCAGCATCGTCCCACCAACCTTTCCATCCCCTAGCTCTCCTGAATGCTCCATGCCTGAGCCAGGGCATGCAACACACCCTGGCTGTTTTACACTATGGAAACCCAACACTGGTGAGCTACAGCATCATCTGCATTATCCTGGGCATTTTGAGCTGGGATTAAAAAATCCCAAACCTACGAAAATACTGGTTCTCTCTTAGGTCCACAAGAATAACACACAGGGCCAAGCTGAAATGCAGTCAAGTGCCATGTCATGCAGCCAAGGCTGGCGTGGAGCAGTGTGGACACAACTGCTCTCAACCACTACCTCCTGGCTCCCAAGCCAGCTCTCTGGGACAGGCAATTTAGCCACGCAGATACTCCTGCTCTGTCTGGTCCAATAAACAGGGTAAATAATTTGTACAACATTATTCCCCAAACAGGAGGATTCGGGGAGCCTTGTTGCAGGCTGTCCCACAGCCTGTGCTTTGGCCACAGTCTTAAGATGTAGCACATGTCAATTAAATCTTCACTCCAGCTGAGTCAATGATGTGGCTTTTCTGGACTTTCTTGTGAGATCAGCTTCAAAAACAGTCAAAACACTTCTCTTCAGAAATATCAAAGCAAGCGATTTTTATTTTTCTAATTTTATGGGTTAAATCTGATGAATAGATTGCACACCCATTGGCAGATAGTTCTGGTCAACCAGAAATTGCACTTTTCAATGAATAAACTGTTCTTCAGAAATCATAGATTCTGCTTGGACCTCCCTTCCCATCTCCCTTCCTCCAAAGGAGAGGGCAGGGACGTTGTAGGTAATGCTCAGTGTATGGATCAGCTCTGCTCTGGCTCTAATGCAGCCACCAGCTGGTCTCACCCTCTGCCAGCTCTTCTGCTTGGAGACACCAAAGGTCTGAAGTAGTCTCCCATCTCTCACTGTGGGCAGCTTCTTCCTCAGCCACACCTCTCGTGCTGTCATCAGAACGGCCATGTAAAGATTTGGTTACTGAACTTAATTTCCATACCGAAGATTTTTAGCTAATATCATTGGTGTTCCTACGTCCTTGCATTTGGGGAACAAATCTTTATGATCCCATCAGGTTATTCCATTGATTTTCTGTTATATTTTAAACACCATCTTAGAAACAGGTACAAACACGGCAATGCTAATTTCTGTTATCAGGACACAGCAATGGGTCTCCACAGGTGGCTTCGCTGAGAACGGCCACCTGTCCTCTGGACATATTTCTTGACCCTGATTTTTTTATGGTTCCATCACCGTATGCACCAGCATTGGTCAGCAGGGTCACACAAAGCCCAGCCATTACAATGGCACTTGTAGGGCAAGCACTACCTGCAGGAGGTGAAAGTCATGCGTCCATGGTTGTGGTCCTTGTAAAGCTGATGTATTTTAGCAGGAATTTCATGGAGTGCAGCTGGCAGCGGTGACCAGCAGACATGGCACTGCCCAGGCTCTGCTTTGAGATCTTCAAGAAACCTCTGGGGTTGGCGGGGGAACCCTTTGGAGACCATCAGGCTGCTGCTGTGGTTGAGGATGCTGCAGTGTCGCATGGGGCCTGGCCAGCTCCTGCAGTGCCAGCAGCCATGGCCTTGGCCCACCCAAAGGAGGGTGCAGGCCCACAAGGTTGGGACTGAAGGACACTGGGGACCTCTTGCCAGGGTCAGGGAGATGCTGGGCTTCCCCAGCCCCTCCAGCAGCACTGGGAAGAGGTGGTGAGTGGCAGCAGTGGGAGACTCCCTGGTGCAGGGACAGAGGCCCCCATCTGCTGATCCAACCTAGTATCTAAGGAGGTTTGCTGCTGGCTACAGCTCTGTTTCTACTTTTCCATCAGGCCACCAATGAAGCAGCCAGGAGAGACCTGGAGAGCATCAAGCATGGCTCTATGTCTCTGGAGGTGAAGGCCAAGGGCATGGAGTCCCAGGGGCTTTTCTCCTTAATCCTGCTGTTGATGGGGAAGGGCTTCAGGAGGAGTTCATCGATTCTGTGGTGCAGCTACTGGTTGTGCAGCTGCTGTTGAGAACAAGCATTTGTTTTTTCCAACTGTGGGACCCAGTCTGAGGATTGAGGACTGCTGGGAAGGGATGGGATCCACCTCACCAAATGGGACAAAAGCGGGCCAGCAGGCTGGCCAACCTGCTGGGGAACAACTTCCACATAGGAACAATGAGGGAGGGAGTTGGCAACCCACCATCAAGTGAGGAAGTGCTGGGCCAGGTTGTCAAGGAAAGGGTTCAGCGTGATGTGGACAGGAGAGACAACATAATCAACAAAACAGGGCTGAAGGGGGCAAACCTCAAGAGTATGCGTATAGATGAAGAAGTGTCTATGGGAGAACTTTACAGTGGAAGCTCTCACCTCTCTTCTGGAAATCAGCATGACTGGGCGCCTGCCTGAAGTGCCTGTGCACTAATGTGTATGACATGGGGAACAAACAGGAGACATTAGAGGTCTGTGTGCCATTGTAGGGCTACAATCCCATTGGGATCATGAGTCGTGGTGGAATAGCTCACCACTCTGGATGTTGTCAGGACTGGATACAGGCTCTACAAGCTGGGAAGGCAAAAGGGGGGAATTCCCTTGATTTGAGGGAACAGTGGGAATGCATGGAGCTCTGCTTTGTACGGATGAGGAGAGCTTATGTGGACAGACAAACAAGGGTGATATTGTTGTGGATGTCCGCTGTAGACTACCTGATCAGGAAGAAGTAGATGAGGCCTCCTTGAGGCAACTGGAGGAAGCCTCATGTTTGCAGGCCAGCGAGGACATGGGAGACTTCAACCACCCCAATATCTTCTGGAAGAGCAAAACACCAAGGCACAAGCAATCCAGGTCTCTGGAGTACATTGATGATAACTTTCTGATGCAGCTGATTGAAGAGACAACAAGGGAAGACAATCTGCTGGACCTCAGAATCACAAGCAAGGAAGAAATGGTCAGGGATGTGAAGGCTGTGGTGGCCTTGGTTGTAGCGACCATGAGATTGTGGAGTTCAGGATCCCAAGAGGAGGGAGCATGGCAAAGAGCAGAACCACTCATGAGATGCATTTGGGGTGCTGTGTCCAGTTCTGGGCTTCCCAGTACAAGAGAGACATGGACATACTGGAGTGAGTCCCTCAAAGATGATTAAGTAATTGGGGCAACTGGCATATGAGGAAAGGCTCAGAGAGCTGGGGTTGTTGACCCTTAAGAAAAGAAGGCTTAGGGAGGATCTTATTGGCGTGTTTAAATATCTGATGTTGGGAGGGAGTAAAGAAGATGGAGCCAGGCTCTTCTCAGTGGTGCCCAGTGACACAACAAAAGGCAACGAACACAAACTGAAATACTTTTTTACTGTGAGGGTGGCTGAACAACAGAGGAGGTTGCCCTGGGAGGTTATGAAGTCTCTGCACTTGGAGACACTCCAAACCTGACTGGACATGGTCCTGGTCAACCTGCTTTGTCTGACACTGCTTGAGCAGGGGGCTTGGCCTAGGCACTCTGCAGAGGTCCCTTCCAACCTCAACCATGTTGTGATTCTGTGAGATTTGTTTAAATCTCCAGAATAAAGCACAGTTATTTTCAAGTATTCCATCAATTCTCACCTCAGTACAGGAAATTTGGCTTTCAAGCCCAACAGCACATCGAGCCTTTACCAAACCTGTGAGGCCAGAGTTTCAGGAGAGCTTTAACAATCTAACAAATCAGGAAAGCATAAAACATGCCGTGCAAGTCAGATGTTTCTACTGCAACAAACATATGATCAAAAGTTTCTCAAACAAAACCATTTGCTGTCAGGACAGAGTGGAGCCAAGTCAGTGTAATTCAAGTTTTGAAAGTGAATTTCATAAAACATCAGAAGGAGTTACTTAGTGCCACCCAGTGTTGGCAGCTAGAAAAAGGAAGGTTAAATATGGTTACAACTGGGTGTAGCCTAGTGAAACAGGAAAAAAAAGATCCCTGCTCTTGCTTACTGTATCAGGGGTGAGTAATTCCACTGAGGCTGTGCAGCACTGAGGTCCAGGAGACAGCTGTCTCGGAGCCAAAATGTGGCTTAGCTGTCTTGTTAAAAAAATCTTCCACCTTTCATATTCACTTTTCAAAGCAGGTAATCAGTTTGAGGTGTAGATGGCCTTTTTTGTCACACGATTCACTCCTCTAGTCTGACATCAGTTTAGAGAGGACGTTTTTATTGACTTTTCTGGTTAGATGTTCAAGAATTTAGATAAGAAACAACTAGACAAGAGGTGTCTCTTTCCTAGGATAAGTACAGTTAAAACATTACTTTCCTCCCCCTTTATCTCAGATGCTGCATGTGACCTGCCTTTTCCTTGAAGCCTTTTAAATTATACAGGATCTCACATCTATTGGACGTGGAAATAAATACTCTCACAGTTATGATCTTTGGATGACTGAATAATTGCACTATGCTTTTGCCCTTCAAAGGACTACATACAACTGGCTAAGTGTCATGGTCCCATTTAACAGGCATGGAAAGTGAGGTGCTGAGCAGGCACTGTCCTCCGCATCGCAGCAGAGAGCTGAGTCCCGGACAGGAGGGGATGGAGGGGACCCAGAGCTCTGAATCCAAGTGGGAAAGAGAGAAGAGGAAAGGCTTGAACCAGCCAGATGTTGGAGGGGGTGAGGGAATCCCAGGGTTTGGGTTTCACCGGTAGTAGCCATGGCAGAGAAATCCTTCTTCTAGCATTCTGAGCTCCTTCGCTCTGCCCTGAAGTAGTCTCATTGCCCTGAGAAAAAAAAAAAAAAGACAACAATGGTTTGAGAGCCCCTGGAAGACAGAAGGCCAAGGAGGCACCGACACAGGAGTTTATCTCAGATCAATAAAACAAAAAAAACCAACAGAAAGTGAAAGGTGGTTGCTCTCTGAAGCAACCTCACCTCCATGAGGTGCTACACTGGTTATCCATGTTTCTGGGTGGGAGGGGTCCCTCCTGGCATTTTTAGTTTTTTCCCCCACCCATGGAGACATCTCCCAGTCGTGCAGCCAACCCCTTGGATTTGTGCCTGCTGACAACAAGCTTCCTTTCTCACTTACCTTTCACCGAGCGCTGGGGAACAGGCCAGGCTGTGCGGCCACATGTCACGTGCCAAAAACTCCTCTTCTGGGGCCAACACACTCAGGGTGGTTTTTTCTTTTCTTGCCAGTCCTGCGAGGTTCCTGAAGGACCTGAGATTTGGTCTGGCTCTGCTGGCTCCCGTAGGAAGACCTCCATAGTCATTAATTACATCAGTGTGTCTCACTGGGGCCTCTCATGTCATAGGTGCTCTCCACAGCTATGTGATTCCCAGTCCTCCTCCCACAGAGCTCACAGTTTAAAACCCAAGGTGGAAAATCATGAATTCCTATGACAACTGCTCACACTGTGCCTCAGGAGTTCATCAAAAAGAGAATTTTCTCAAAGAGGGGCCACAAGAAACAAGGAGCACAGAAGAAGTTGGGTGGAGGAAGGAGACCAGACAGATAGAGCATTCATAGAAAAAAAAAAAAAATCCGTGTATATCCCCCTCATTAGGGAGGTTTACAAAGTAGCTTTACAATGAGAGACAGTCCCTGCTCCAGGGGTTTTACAGTCCCAGTGATGAGGATGAAATAGCAGGAAGGGGAAAGGCAGAAGCAGGAGACCCGGGAGTCCCTGTGTTACACAGAGTAACTCTGCTCAGTTTGCAGGTCCAAGGCATTTTTAAACCTATAAATAAACTGGGGACATTAATGATGCCATTAATCTCCGTTGGCTGCCATCCCAGCTATTTTCAGTGGCAAGGTTACCTTGCCTCTCCCAGCACAAGTAGGTCTCAAGGGTCGGGTCGGGCGAGCGGTGGGGACGGATGCTGTGTGCCCAGGGCTGTGGGCCACCGCCCTTGGTGGGAGGACACTGTCACCGACCTTGGCAGCGCACTAGGAGGAGGTGTCCCAAGCGCCAGCCCTCCTGGCTCCCAGCCTAGAAGGAAACACACAAAAACAGTTGTCAGGTAATAAATGACAAGAAAAAGCAGAGTGCTGCCGGCTGCAGAGGGAAGTGCCTGACTGCTCCTGCCTGCAGCCCCTGCAGCAGAGGTATCTTCTTCATCTGCAAGGAGAGACCACTGGTGGAAACCCTCTGCTGCTCTGGACCTCCTGGGAGCCTGCTCCCCAACAGCTGCCTTTCCAAGGACAGAAAGTGGCAGGGATCCGAGCTACAGGAGAGGGGGAAGCTTCAGAAGGGACAGGCCAGGGGCTCCCAGCACACTAGCCCAGGGCAGGGAGTAGCTGGGGTGCAGGTCCCTGGGGAAAACAAGGTCTGCCCTGAGAGAGCCTCTTGCCCATTGCTCACACCAATAGTCCGTGCCTCCCTCACAGGTAGAGAGAGAGAAGAGGTCCCTTTCCTTTCCA
>NW_010328000.1:26075-28735 GCF_000700745.2 Antrostomus carolinensis
GGAATGTCATAAACTCAGACAGTAAAAGGTGCTTTTCCTCCTTTCCACAAACACCAGGAAAAAAAAAAGGAGGTGGATGCATGTTGCTCTTCCATTCTTGCATGAAGCTGATCTGAGGTAGGTCAATATACAGGCACCCCAACACATCCTTGCCTTGTCATGTATGGTATGACACAAAAAAAGCTCTGTCTCTGCTCTTCACTAAGGTCTTACTATGGATTCCTGTGAGGAGAGCAACCCCAGGACCACATCTGCCAGGGAGAAGAGTGGCCCAGCATCTGCTCTCAGGGCTTGCACTCCACCCAGAGCCAGTTTGGCTGTAGGTGGTATGGTTCCAAGGTTCATCTTACAAGTGTACCATGTTTTTGTTTATTCTATTATTCCTAGCATTACAATATGCCAGGAAAAATGGATTCCTAAAAGAAAATTAAGTTCACACTCACTAGAAACAGGTGCCTTTGAAAGCCAAGTCTACACACTGCTTTCCTTTGACCTGCCTGCTCAGATATCCAAACCAGTCAGATACCACCGCACGTGGTTAGAGAAATAAATGTTCCTGTACCACCAGATAATGATGCTGGCCAACCTTTTCTTTACCTTCTGCAGTGAGCTCAAGAAGTTGAGACATTTGCTAAGTAATATCACAAAGGAGTTGTTCACACTCCAGGTGACATTTGTCTACTGTAGCTATTAGGACTTATTCTCCTGAAGCATTTTGTGGCATAAGACTCAGTCTCCCTGTCTTCTCAAAAAGCACTCACTGATTTTTGTTCTTTGTGCTGCTTTATTGTTGTTTCCCAAATTCTTAATACCTATAGTGGTCTGGATGCTGCTTCCTTATAATGCTTTAACTAGGAAAATTAAGATAAATTTGGCTGTTTTTCTTACCTTAACAATGACATTTTGGGGCCAAGGTCAGCAATTTCTCTGTGGAAGATCCAGTTCTCTTGACCTGGCTTGCAGCTCACAAACAATGTGACCTGTTCTCCCCCAGGAACTGCTATGAAATGCATTTAATTTATTTGGGTTTTGCTGTTTTGCCTCAATTATATCCACTGGACAATCTGAAAGCACTGCTAATGCTACAGCTTCCATGCTGCAACTCCTGCCTTACCCTCTTTTAGGGGTCATGCAGAATACGACCATCTGAATGTCTCTGGAGGCCTGGGCAGCACGTGCATGGCACCAGGAGGCAAAATCTGGTGTTGTGGATAGTCACTTTGACAAGCAGAAACATAACTGGATCCCGCACTGCACACTGGATCTGTGAAGGGAAGCTATGGACTCACATGCTGATGGCAGGATCTGAGATATCAACCCCAGTGATATCCTACTATGCAATGGAGAGGAAGTCTCTTTCCCACCTTAATGAGCCTACATGTTGTTAAGCCATTTTTGCAATGCCTTTGCAAAGGCTCCTTCCTGGTCCCTACTGCCTGTAACTGGTACTTTGGGGAGCCCGTCAGCCCCACCGCTCAGCCAGGATGCTGCCCTGTTGGATGTGCTGCAGGGAGCAGGCACTGCAATAATTCTTTGGCTCCACAGAGGTGTCTGTTAGTCACATCTCCAGCAGTTTTGGCAAACTTTACGCAGTTATTATTAACTCCTAATTGGTAATTGTGGACTTTGCTGGGTGGTTGCCAGGATGGGAATTTTCTTTATCAATGGAATTTCATCAGTTAGGTTTGTTTGCCATGCATTAGGTTGTCACATTTAGAGATACAGCCATCTAAATCCCATTGGTATGAACTGGAGCAACATCAATCTCAGCAGAGAAGTGGGAGAAAAAAACCACTCAAAATCTCAGTTTTACTCCTGATGTTCTTTGTCTGGAGAAACAGCATGTCCAATAAGAAACCAGTTTGCAATTGCAATCTGGCAGAAGACACACAGGGATACTCCAAACAGACTTAACATTCACCTTGACAAAGTAATCAACTTGTCAAGCAGAGGAAGTCATCGTGGCCAGAGTGGTGATGGAAGGTAACTAATACTCTCCATCTGCAGCATCAGGCAATTAAGGATTTAAAATATTACAAGAAAGGAGAACTGAAATGTTAGAGAAGAAAACATATATACACAAGTGGAGACATTAGCAACATATAAGGGCCAGGAAAATGGAAAAGAAATGCCAAAAATGTTTCATATTGGCCCCTAATGAATAACAGCCTCAAATGAAGTAGTTAAGGCATGTTGCATATAGTAAAAATACAAGCTAAGCCAAGTAAATGGTCTCAGGCTAGTAGCACAGAAGAAATTATCTCCCTAGAGCAAAAAAAGGCATCTGTTCATTTATCCTGGTTATGAAAATGTCCTTGTCAGACATTAGCAGTGCTGAGCTCTCCCTGTGCAGGTCACTTAACCTCCTCCCAGCTCCAGAGAAGACCTGTAAACCACTGTCCCCCAATATATGAGACATCTACCCATCCCAAGCTGTTATCCTTGCTCTTCCCAGGAGCGCTGAGCTCCCTGAGCAGTCGCAGAAGGCACAGCCCTCCCTATGCCTGGAAAATCCTGTTATATAAAAAGAAGGCTGCTAGTAGTAGTGACACTGGAAGAGATCCCTGCAACCCCCTGAAGCCTCACCTGCACAGAATCACTCTGTGGGGTGCACATAAAGAGTGCCTTTAATGGCAATACCAGCTAAAATAATTCCTTCC
>NW_010328000.1:28763-35210 GCF_000700745.2 Antrostomus carolinensis
CTCCTGCTGGCACAGCCCTTCCTGGCACCAGGACAGGAGGTCTAAGGACAAGGGCCCAGAACTGACCAGTCTTAAATAAAATCCAGCAAAAACTTGTTGCTGCTTAGAAAAAAACACCAAACAAATAAAAAAACCCCCAACTAACTCAGGATGTTCCTTGCTCAGCACACCAGCGAAGAGGTGATGTGCTGCAGCTCAGAGGTAGGAGGGAGCAGCTGGAGTAGGGATGGGTATTGCTGCCAAAGGTTAGTCTCAAACCATGGCCAGTGTTGCCACTTTTCCAAAAGGAGGGAGAGAAGGGCGACAGTGTCTCAGGCAGGCAATAGCTGGAGTGAGGTGGGAGTACGATGGGAGCCTGCACCAAGGCTTAAGCAAACCAATGCACGCAACCACTGACTGGCATCTCCAGGAAGGCCTGAGGACCCACACCTGATCTGCATGTTTCAGAGACCAACAAAAGCAGTGGTTCATCATAGAAATGTGAAATTCTCTCTTGTTAATGGTGACAATTAACTGTTATATTTCCCTGGGAAAATGAATCCTGGCGCCTTTGCTCCAGGAGGCTTGGGTACACAGCAGTGGGAACCCGTTGTTGCCTTCTGTCGGACCAGGATGATGTTGTGCTGGCCCAGCAAGAAAATGAAGTTGATTCCTTAATCCTTAGTAAGTGCTGAACAGACTGCAGGATTTAAAAACACTGGAAATGACCACAGCTATATAAACCAGGCATTTCAGTGTGCCCCTGAAGCAGCACAGTCTCCTAGTGCTGCTGGTCTGAATGGACTGCTTTAGCTAGTTTGGGTTTCTCAGTGTCCTGGAGGAGACATTAGACAGTTGTGAGATTCAGACTCTAATTAGGTCCCTGTAGTGCTAAGATTGCTTCCTTTATAATCACTCAGTGGGAACCAGTACTTTATCCTCTGCACTAAAATTTTTATTTCTTTTTCCCTTGACTTCTCTCCAAAGCCCAGAGTCTCCCAGTCCACTGGATGACAGCTGCAAAAGCTTCTGACATTCACTTTAAGGAGGTTTCTTTTCAGCTGCTTCACATTTCCTTTTGACAATCTCTTCTAGTGATATTTACTGCAAATAATGAATTAACTCACAGCTGGACCACTTGCTAGTCTTTTCAATCCAGCACTGGTTTAAATCTTGATTAGTTGGTTTGATTTTTAAACCTCATAGAACTGCTAAGGCCAAGTTGTCCGGTTGCACACTGTGATCGGGAGATGGTCCCGGTTACGCAGAGCAGCAGCCATGGGCATTACACAGGCATTAGGCATTTGGGGGGGATTCCACCTCTCCAGCAGGTAGCAAAACAGCATATTATCCAGAGGAAATAGTTCAGTTCACAGAGAAAGTTATTTGGATAGCTGGAAAAGAAAGACTTACTAATTTAAGCGTATGTGAAAAATGATGCAATGCAACATGCACCACATTTCACAAGCATCTTGCACAAGTGTTATTACACAAATGCACCTTTCTCCACATTTTTCCAGATCCTCTTTTCTGTTTCTAGCTTCTTAGCACATCCTCAGCAACAAATGGGAGTACAGAGTTTCAAATTAGGATCCTTATTTGAGTTCCTACATAAAATTAGTCTGATTTGTACAGATTCTGCCCTCTCAAGTCCCATGATACTTACAGGGTCTGCAGGTGTTCAACCGTTGTGACAATCAGGTCATTTTTATTTTGGCAGCTAACTGTGGTTTTAGGCACCTGATTTTTAGCGATTTCTCTTCCAATTCTAAAATTTTGACTTGAAGGTAAGCAGAAAACTGGAATTTGTAGCCTAGAGCCCAGGAGCACTCTAGTCATGCAGTTGCCCAAGTTCAGGCTGAAATGCCAATGCACATGGAGGCTCTTCACTTGCCAGAAGACTTACAACAAAACAGGAAGTTATTAGTATCAGAGCCTGAACCGACTTGAGAGTCAAACGATATCAAACAGAAGGTGTCTCCCCTTTTTCCTGTTTATCTCTTGCTATTTTAGAAGTCAGGGGAGATGAAGAGTCAGAGTTTCTCAATCTGGTGCTATAAGGCAGTAAAATCAAACTGGCAGACTGTACATCATCAGAGTAAAGATATAGTATCTCTCTCCTCAGGAATTTAAAGCTTTTGCTGTACTTTTAAACAAAGAGGCAACCTATTTTGAAATGATGGGGTGGAACATGACAAAATAATGCAGTGCAATGGCATGCAGGAGTTCAGACATAGTGAACAATAAATTAAACTACAGGGGAGGGTAAGAGGCTGGCTTGGTATAATTATCTTAGGAAAACACTGGAACTAAAGAACTTTCTCCTGAGAAAGTGTCATTTGATTTTTAATTAACACAGGTCATTAGGACTACAGTTCCATGTCGTGTCTGCATGATGGTTTATCAAAGCAGGATCAAATTACTGGCGGGGTCCTGGGAAAAAGCTCTAGGCTAAAGGAAAAATACCATACATGCCGGCTCACCACTACACGGTATAGAACTGAGCAAAACTTGCTGGAGTCATGGCCCAGCCTCATCACATCAGCGCAGCACACGCCAGACAGTGCTTAGTCCTCTGTTTTCACTGATGCCAAACACAATATTTTCTTTCAAACAAGGACAATTTGAAAAATCGCCTTTTCTAAAAGGGAACTGGACACAGTTCCTCCTTGAAAGGCGAGAGTAAGCAGGGAACCCTGCGCTAAGAGCAGGCGGTGAGGGCAGAAAGGGAGAGCCACCCTGCTGGGATGTGGCTTTGTTGGCAACTGGAGCTCTTCTGCATTTGATCAGCTGCCGCGGAGGTGACAGGGCCAGGGAGTTGCCTTCCCAGCCCCGAAATTCTCAGAGCATTTCACGAAAGACCCATGTTGGGCCCAGGAAAACTGGCACTGGACAGGAAATTAAAGGCAAAACCTAAGACTATTTCTTTGTTTTGACTTAAAATTGGGCAGGTGACACTTCCTAGTGCAACTTGGCTTTTCTTTAAAAAAACAAAACACAAAATGCTGAACATTGGCAGTGGATACATCAGCTCCTTCGGAAAGGTTTCCATTCTCTTGGGGAAGCAGGAGATGTGAGGACTCATCACTAGGCTCTGTCACTCTCTCAGAGTTATTTGGAGGTTGGAGCCTGTTTCATTTTTCCCAACCTACCTTGCTGAGCCACTCACAGCCATGTGAAATAAATTCCTAGAAGCAGATCACTCCCACAGAGCCCTACACCTCCCAATTTACACCAGAAAAATACCACTTGTACCTGCAGAAGATAAAAAAAACCCAGAGATGCATCTTCTCTGTCCTTGATAAGGCTTCAGCTGCAAACACGAGGCAAGAGTCACACTGTTTTCTTTCTGCTGGGGTTGCGGATGTCAGAAGATGAAGGAAAGGAAAACACCATGGATTTCACTGCTACCTCAAGGAAACCTGTAAATGAGTTGCGCGGTTCAGAACCTCTGACAAGACTTGTTACCTACAGCACCGATGTAAGCAGCGTATTCCTCACGGGAAGGAACAGCAGTCAGCTGTCCCTCCAAATGGCATATTTTCTCCCACTCACAGCAGTGGTAAGTAAAGGGGGGTACAGAAAGCACCTGCAAGAGTCCTAGCTAGGCACTTTTGTGATCATGGCTACAGTCCTTACTAGACTCTTTCATCATCCCAAGCTTCATCCCTACAAGGGAAGAAAAAAACCCGTTCTCTCTTAAGAAGACAAAACAGCTGGCCCCTCCAGCTGGCAGATGCAGTTTCATGGTACAGCTGAGTCAAAAAGCTTCTTGCTGTAGACATGGACGGGCTCCTCTCTGGCTCTGGTCCAGTGCTCCCACTCCTGCCTTTGCACTTTGATGACTCCCATCCTGAGGACACCATTTCAGGGATCTAAACCAAAGAAAATGAACTCTAAACCAAGTAAATTTCCCAAGTCCCATGCTAATATCTTAGCTGCTACATCTCCTTTCTTGAAAGTAGGGAACAGAAAAAAGGTAAGGAGAGGAGAGAGACAGCATCTTTAAAGGCTTGAATACACAGTGATCCCATACTCTCCGCCCCCCCCTTTCTCTCCCTAGCTATCACTCCAGCAAGCTCCTGTTTCACACTGCAGCACTTCTTGGATGCTTAGCCCATTGAGGAGCCAAGCTTCTCCCCAGGTCCTGCTCAGCACACACTGTCCTCTCCTGCACATGGTGAGCACGAGACGGATGGAAGGAATAACCACTCACCTCAGCCTCACCTGGGCACTGAGCGGGATGCAGGAGCTGGGAAGCACTGTCAGCCAGCCAGCCACTCCTCATTGTAAAGAGTCTGTAAATCCTGGGATTTACCTGCCCACACGGTCCTAGCAGGTATCCCAGCGATGGGTGGCTCCTGCCTAAGCTCGTGGATGAGGAGGTGGAAGAAGGGAGGAAGAACAGTTTCAGATCAAGTGGAATTAGGCAAGACAAAAGACTGGTTACTACGGCAAGAAAATGAATGATATAGAAATAGATACAAATAGTTTTCAGGTTTTAAGCAAGAAATGCAAGAGAGGTGAAATGAAGCAGAGTGAAGGAAAGCGTTCTGCAGAGTGAATTCGAGAGATATACAGCAGAACATCAGTTCCCTGTGCAGCTCAGGTCAAACATTGCTTTGCATTTGAAAGTCAGCTACACTGACTGCTCTGAAGGATGCCCTTTGCTGTCCAAGGTGTACAGTCAAAAGGCAATGCAGTGAATCTCTTCAGGGCCTGATACGGCTCTCTCTCCTACCATACCTGAATGTCTCACAGGCTTTGAAGTGTTAATCTCATACGCCTCAGGGGTATGGAAGTGCTGTTCTTCCTTGGAGAATGAGGGGCAAAAGGCAGAAGGGATGGGAGCAGCTTACCCAAGAGTCATTGGCAAGGCAGAAACCTGGACATAGATCATCCAAAGCCCAGGCTAGCACCTGAACTTCCAGACACACCCTCTTCTCCCCCAAAACGTGAGAAAACAAAAAACAAAACCAAAGCCATACCACAGTGGTTTAAGTCATTTGAGAGTCCTGGCTGCAACCTCCCACACAGCAATCACCGCACAATCCTGGCTGGTTTCACCGCTACCATCTTACCTTTCCCCTCTCAGGTTTTCTGTTGCATCTTGACATAAATTAGGAGTTGCCTGAGGCAGAGGCTGCTTAACCTTCCCCACTGCTTTGCATGTGGCACACACTATCATGGGATATCTCACAGTTTTTTACTCTGAATTGAGTTTTTGACTCTGAGACTCAAATTATTTAATGCCACTTGTGTCTGCCTTGTGAAGCATTTCCATCCCTGAGAGCAGCTGACAGAAGCAATACGTGTGAGCACGAGCCATCCGTGCACACCACTCAGGTTTTACCATCTCTGCTCACTCTGTGATTGCTGATATCAGGGAGATTATTTAGGTTGCAGGCAATAGCTCTTGAGGGTGGCAAGAATCTGGCTGGTGACTCTGTCCTTAGGCTGGTGAGAGTGAGCCTAAAAGACCCACAAGCGGCAGAAACTGCTTTATAGGAATGAGGCCCTGCCAATGAATTGATTATGAAAACTCTGATGTCCAAAGTGCTGCTGTGAAGGATTTATGCAACATGGATGTGAGTATGTGTTCCTGCTGCACTACTGACTCTTCCTATGTATCTCCTCTCTCCCTGCCCTTCACGGCTTTGCTCTGAATACAGTGACGTATACTATTCCCGAAGAGTCTTGGGAGAGAATCTAGAGGGTAAAGCTTTGCTTTAAAGCAGATCTTCAAACATCTGTTTGTACTTATGGCACAAATATTTAGCACACTGCAGCACATAGCTGCCTCTAGCTTCAAGGCTAACACAAATACTAAGAGGTATTAAACACTCATAAACATAAGATAGCCTGGAGTAGCTTATCGGTTAGGTGGTAATGGGTGGGGAAAGGCTCATTGTGTATTTAAGGCCCAGTCTTTTTTCCCACTGATTTTTTCCCTGTAAGTAACAGGCCAGGGAAAGGTGAGCTCTCATGCATTTTAGCCTGGCAGTATTGCTCAGGTCAGAGTCAGTCCTGACTCACTCCTGCAGTGGCTCCCACTTGCTGCGGTACCAGGGTGCGAGGGCAATCCCTGGCTCGCGACCCTCTGAGCCGGAGAGGAAGGAGACAACTGCTAATGGCAGCTCCATTTCTGACAGCAGTGCCACCTACTACATCAGGTTACTCCTATAGCAGAGCAATGGAGGCTACCGCTGAAGGGTAAGGTTCCCTGGCAGCAGAGGCCTTGCTAGTTGGCCATACAGGAGCATCAGGGGGAGCCTCTGGCCTCAGAAGACCATTTGATTGGAAAACAGATGATCAGATGAAGACATTATCACTTGCTGTTGCTCAATACTGCTCTACCACCAAAGGCTAGTGTGGACCTGAGACACTAGAAGGACACTTGTATCATTGCCTGAGAAAGAGGCATCATGATGAAGCCGATAGAAGCTGGTGGTGTGGTAGTCCCCCACA
>NW_010328000.1:35235-46864 GCF_000700745.2 Antrostomus carolinensis
CTTGAAGTCCCTAAGTCATCTCCTATTAGGATCAGATGACTGCCAGTTCTGGTGCAAAGAGGGGACAAAAACATGTGGCAGAAGCTGTAAAGACATGAGACATGGCAACAGTGCTGGTCTTGATGGGCACAAAGCATTATGGACAACACCTCAGTACATCTAGTTCACAGTCTTCTGTCTAGTCTAATCCCACCTCCTTGGAGATTTCAACTCAAATGCCATTTGGAGCAGCTCTGCCCTGGACATACGTTGTCTTCTTCCAACTCTGCTGGAGGGACAGTAATCTGTGCCAGAGCAGCAGTAATAAACAGCTGGGTGGGTCACCTCTTCAGTCACCTCACCATCATTTGCTAGAGCTCATTTGTCAGAGCCCTAAATCACAACACAAACACTAAAAATCAGCCCAAAATGGATATGCCTAGACCACAAAACCTGCAAATTCTCTGAAAACGTGCACTGTAGCCCAATAAATAGTGCCTTCCCCAGGAGAGCTAATTTTGGTTCTCCAGGCAAACCAGTGTCAACAAGAAAAGCACTTTTACACCAACATTTTTGGTGGTATAGAAACATCCCTGTATATTACAAGGCACTTACTACAGGGGCATAAGTTTCTAATGTAGATTGGCATTCAGTTCTGCATTTCTGGAGGTGAAGAGGGCTTTCCAGTCATGTTGTGCTAATGCGACTGAGCCAACAGGAATTAAAGCTATGCCCTTTTCTGCCTGTTGAGACATGGTGAAAGAAAGCAGCCACCTTAAATCAAAGGGTCCAGATTCAGGGAGGTGCTCCAGCTAGAAATCAGAAGGCAGTTTACAGATACTTTGATAACTTGAGCTTTTATCATTCCACAGGCCCTGGAGATCAGTTGGTGAGGGCTAAGTTTCCTCATATGGTATTTGAAGGCAAAGTCAAGCTGCATTTTCTTCCCAACAGGCAAGCCCGGACAGCTACAGTGTGTTATAAAAAGAGGAGATTAAACACAAGTTTTGCAGTGCTACTGTTTGAAAAGATACAATCGGTTCCATCATTAGGAGCTTAGGAGCTAGGATTTTATATCTGATTTAGGCAGCTTTGAAGCACCAGTCTTGTCAAGAATATCCCATGCTTTGTCCTATCTTGAAAACTGAATTGTTTAGCTATTAAAGGAGATTAATGTAATCTCTGTGTCTATGAAATTGGATTTTGAAACTGCTTGCTCACTGTACTATCTCCAGTGCAGTGAGTGAAACCTCTGCTCCTAGTCATGTTGCTACAAATTACAGGTCACACCTTGTTTGAGCCCAGCGTGTGCTGGCATCACCAACAGGACAGAGCACCTGGTGGGCTGCAGGAGGAGGCATGTAGCCGGCAGGGCAAGGGAAGCTGTTGTTCCCTGGTGGCCACTGGTGACATACCTGGTTGCTTTGGACCCCTTAGTGGGAGCAGGCTCAGTAAGACGGATACCGAGATGGTCAGGGAAGAGCACACAAGCTACGAGCAGAGGTTGAGGGAGGTGGGTGGGTTTAGTCCAGAGATGAGGAGATGGAGGGGTGATCTAATAGCAGCCTATTGGAAATCACCCCTCCCTTGATAGGAGTTACATGAGTGACGAAGCCCAATGTCTCCTGCAAGCACTAGATGGAAAAATGAGGGACAACAAGCCCAGGCTGGAGCTTGGGAGAAGAGAATGGACATTAGGGAAAACATCTCCCAGAGAGGAGGACTCTCCATCTGTCAAGGCTTTCAAGACTTGGCTAGACACTGCCAAGACTGACCTCACCTAGTGCAACAGTCCTGTGTTAAGTGGGAGTCTGGATGAGCTTGGGCCTTCAGAGAACCCTTCCAACCAACGTTTCTGTATTTCTGTGCTTTTCCTAGTGAAAGAGGAAATGCTGTTCACCTCTGTGGATCCATGTCCTTTTTATGCTAGCTAAGGATCTGGGCCTGCAGTCTGAAAATCCTGAAACAGTGTTTAGAAAACATTTCAGAAAACTGGTTTGGAAACCTTTCTTCTGCTCACGCATTCAGCTGTGCTCTGCTACAGAAAGCTCTGGAAACAAACTGTCTCAAACATCTGGTTTCACAAAAAATTAAAAGCAAGCACAGGATTTTTCTCAGCTGTGAACCACCATCTCCTTGGCAGATACAAGCTCTCAGTCACCAAGGGTCCAAAAGCAAAACTGGACAGTCCCTCACATCTGGGGCAGTACCAGTTCTCAGGGCAATCCCACATCTTGTATGGGGCCCACAATTTTGAATTCCCCCAGGTCAGTTTGGGCTCCAGGAAGACAAACATAGTTACACAGGAGATGTGCACATGCACAAGCTGATGTCCCATGCTTCTTCCTAAAGCAAGAGGATCTCTGAATCTCAAGGGGAGAATTGACTGTGAGGACCAGACTGCAATAAAAGCTGAAGTGGACAAGCTGGGCAAAAAGCAGCATAGAGTCAAGCAAAGGGTCCCTGACAGTTGTAACCTACATTGTCCCATGGCACAAATATTCCCCAACATCTTCTGTTCCTTGTGTAGGATGGAATGTGCTATCAGAGGTGAGGACAACCACCTACTGTCCTAACTACAGCTCCTTGCAAGGTATGTTATGGGACCCCAAAAGAGTGTTCCTGAGCTACACACTGAGGAGGATGCCAGGATGCAAGTGAGAAGCATGAAGAAGACTCTGCTGGCCCTATACTTGCCTTGGTAAACCAAGGAGCTCAAAAAAGCTGCCTTTGAAACCCGGGAAACCAAAGCTGAGGCTGGTTCTAGTGAATTAGGGGCAGGAAGGAAAGGCAAAGCAGCTCTGCTGAGTGTTGCATGCTTCGCCTCCCCCTCTTCCACCACGTTTTTCTTTTCTTGGCCTACTCCCCTGCATTTCTAAGGAGGGTAATTTAAAATGGCTGTTATTATCAATGCATAGAGGGGGGAAAAAAGGAAGCAAGGCTTCCTCTGCTGGTTTAATGAGCTGGTGGCGTCCAAAAAACTATCAGTAAGGGTTAAGAAATCCAAGCCCCTCCTCCATGTTGCCTTCCCTCCCACAGCCCACAGCAGCATGTTGTGCTCTCATCCAACCCTCCCTATACCTGGGAAACATGGCTTGTGGTCCTGTGAACATGGTCTAGCCATGAGTACTGACAATCCAGTTGCTTCAATCAAAGGTACATGGTAGAAGAACAGATACCCCAGCGCAGGAGGCAATGGCTGCAGGGATTTCTGCTTGTCATCAAGTAACCCAGACCATGCCTCTTTGCAGCAGCTTCTGTTCACTTGAGTTTCCCACCTATACTGACTTTATTACTGCTTCCACTCATGCACATCACCCCACATGCACTTCAGCAGGCTCTTTTTCTGCTCACAGAAGGACCTGTCTGTCCAAAGCAATTGGTTTCTCTAGCCAGAGATTAGCAACTCCACAACCCAGACTTTGTAATGTTTGCTAGCCCCTTGCATCCCCTGGATGTCACCTGCCAAGCTGCCCTCTCTTGGGAAAAGGAGACCTAGTTGCAGACTAAAATAATGGCAGCACTGGCTAGAGCTTCTGACAAGCCACCCCTCTGCAGTGCTGCAGCCCTACAGTGCTGCCCTAGGTGGGTAGTGGGTAAAAATAAACACAGAGGGGTTTTCAGCAACTGAAAATCAATTTTGTTTTCTATCTTTCATAAAAGTGTCCTTGAATGCAAAGGCTTGAGAAGCACCCTGGCAGAAGCAAGGTTATTGTTAATGACTGATTGCTCCAGGGCAGATTTGGTGCTCTTGATACAGTGGAAAGAGCAGAAGAGAAAGAAGTCAAATGAGTGGGGTGCCTGTATTTGGTTACACTTCTCCTGATGCATCTGGCAGAGACTGCAGAAATGGCTAGACAGCTAATGGAAGTGTTTGTACAATGTGGGGAACCCCACACCCCAAAGCATCACAGGCACAGACCATGTCACCACCAGCTCAAACAACTAGTGTCTTTGTCCTCTGCTTTCAGGCAGAAAACCAATCTTTTGTATTTTCTCTTTCTTTTGGACTTTTAAATCAGCTTTAGAGACTGTTTATACACAACTTGTTTTGTCCAGTTGGATGCATCTGGGTTACTGGTTCTGTCTGTCTCTTCTCTCCTCTCCAGTTTTAAGCACTTCCCCACTAATTGCTGTTTCCTTGACCGAAAGCTTTACTGTTGCCTTCTGAATGTTGAATTGACAGCATACACGTACACAGCCCCAGTATCGCTCTCAATGTGTCCCAGGGCTCTCAGATGCCCCCAAGTCCAGTTCCAAACCTCAAAGTGAAGACATGGCACAAAAGTGCTGCCTCAAGGCTTCTCTCCACCCAAGGGCATGCTGGCAGCCCAGGTGCCTGTGCTAGCCTTCTCACCCCAAACTATATTCAGCCCATGATGACTTGCTCCTGGCAGCTGCATTTATTCTCCTCTCCTGGCAGGCAGCAGCCCCACAACCTCTGCTCGCTGTCCCAGGTACGCTGACAAGGACAGCCATTCTGGGGAGATCTTTGCAGCAGCAGTGTTGTGGTAGTCATGATGGCCCTAATTAAAACAGACCGAACAGGATGAGACAAAAGGGATGGCAACGATGGCATCAGGGAAGGAAGACACAGAGCAGCCACAGGTCCCGCAGGGCTGCACTGCCACCAAATACTGCACCTTGGTGGAACATGCTGCAATTAGAAAGCCCACCTGCATGCACCACGTTTTCAGGTGGCAGGGAGACTGGCAGGGGGCTGGGGGAGCTGCTAGTTGCCAGTACTACCCAGCAACAAGTACTGGGTTGTATGCATGTCTTTGGGCCAGAGGAGAACCCAGTCAGTGCTGGGAACTGACAACATCTTATATATACACACAGCTTGACATGGTCTTACTGGTATCTGAACATCTGCTACTGCTGACAAGACAACTCAGTCCTGACCTACCCATAGAGGAGATCTTGGGTATTGTTTTTTTTTAAAACAGAGGATGGGTCAGAATGCAATGCTACTAGGAAAAAGCCCACATTACATTTGGCTCTACCTGCTCCTGGTGCCACGACCCTGTCCATATCCGCCTGTTATTTCTTACAGTCAACTCCTTCGGAGCATGTGTATTTTGTTCCTTGTTCAGAACCCCATGCAGCATGATCCTGGTTACAAGTACTGGCTCTTGGGTACTGTAGCAGTGACCAATTTGTAGCAGTGACAAAGTTAGTAGAATCCCTAGGACAAAATACTGGCTATATTACTAGTAAAAGCCATCCACATATCTATAGAATTATTAGTTAATGTTGCTCTCTCTTTCGCTATTGTAGCATACCTAGGATATAATGGTAGATTTATATGTATAAGGCTTCTGGAGTGAAGAGTTAAATTATATTTGCCATCAGCAATGTGATGTTAAATGTATGAACTGAAAACTCACTAGCCACCAACCCACAACATTGTCTATGCACCAGAAAACATGGAAAAGAAAAGTTCTTGATTCTGGCCCAGTAGGGCTGCCACTTGGATATTTCTGAAACTTAATTAAGCAAATGTCATCATTCCTAACACAAACCATCTTGCGGTGAGCATGCTTTTGAATGCTCAGAGCAAAGCAGAAAGGAGCACTGGAAGCCTGAGGAGTTAGGAATTATTCCCATATTAGGTACTATTTCCACAACGAGCTGCGCTCCCAGATTATCCATTTTCATTATGCCAATTTATTGCATACTATGTACTAGGGATGTGTGTTTAGAGTAAAACCTCATTTCTGTAGGTGCTATGTTCCAATCAAACTGATTCTATGATTCTATTCTAAGTCATGGGACAGACCTGCTCCTGCAGACTCCAATGTAGTGCCACAGTGACCTGGAAGCAGAGGATAAAGGATATGTACAATGGGGAGAAGGTGCAAATTGATGTGTCCAGCAAAAAAGCACAGAGTAGGCAAAATTTTGCTTTTCAAGACAAAAATTGTATGGCATGAAAGTGCACATGTGTTATGCAGACATCTCATTTATATTTAAAGGTATATTTAAAGGTGGATGTATTGCTTATTAAATGAGACAGATAAATAGCCTAAGAAATTTCAGTCCTCTCCATTGAGAGAACAAATATATCAGGTGGCCATGTTCCTCCGCAGTGACTTGCCAAGCCTAAAACTAAAAAGATCTGGGAAGGAGAGGACAGTTCAGGCTCTGCACCCATTGCAGCTTGAGCTCTCTGATCCCATCAGCAGTAGCATCTTCACCACTGCTATCTCCCCATCCTCTGAAAAAGGGACTAACAGAACTTGCAGACCTCAGATGGGACAGTGAGTGGAGGAAGGTAGCTGAGAGAACAAGCAGAGGTGAGACCAGACACTGGAATCTGAAGGTGTAAGGCAACAGGTTACTCGTATTACTGCTTCAGCAAACAGTGCATATATAACATGGCATTGTGAAATCTTGAGATCATTGTACACAAATACAGTTAGGAGAAAAAAGTGATAAAAGGAAAACTTGGCCATATTTCCGAATATACTCTCTTCTTTGGGAAATGATGTTGACATAGCCAGAACAGGCCTGCTATATCCAACTCTCATGCACATGTCCTCATTCCTATGGCTTAATAATCATAATGAACTATGAAGGGAAGGTAAATAGTCTTCATTCCACATCTCTGAGGATAATAAGAAGAAGGAAGAGATTTCAAACATTGGTAATGACTTGTAGAGCTGCACATTGCTTAAAACATTGACCATGAGCCAAGAAATACCCCTCAAGGCTGCAATCAAAAACTGTTTTGGCTCTGCACTGTGAACAGAAATTTTGTTTGATCAACAGATTTATTGTAACAAACTCGCTGTTTAGAGTCTGGAAGCTTGTCTCTGAAGCGGCACCCCTCACTGCAGCCAACGCCTCCTGCACCGCAAAGCTTTGGGCTCAGGAAATGCAGCTCTGGCTGACAGCTTCAGGTTAATCCTGACGATGACTGAGAAGCATCTTCAATGCTTCTCCCTCAACTAGCTTAAAAGTCTGTGTGAACCCTGGTCCATAGGTCTTGCAGGCTAAAAAGAAAACAGACGACTCGTGTCCCCCCACCAGAAAAAAAGCCCGGCCTGGCAGAAGATACTGGCAGGGAGAAGAGGGAGGAACTGAAAATTATTTTCTAAAATAATTTCTCAGAAAATGACAGAACTTCTCACAATATTTTAGAATTTTTTTTTTTTTGTGTGTGTGGAAATGTACAAGTTAGACAATATTTTGGTTGAAATTTGGAAAACTGAAGGTCTATTATTCATGTTCATCTCTGCCATCATAAATACGTTTCCTGCTGGTAAGGTAACTAGGGAAAAAGAAGAGTTTTGAGAAGAGAGGTGGCTGTTAAGAGCAGAAAATAATTTTCAACAAGCAACTGCAAGCTACATCGATCCGACAAAACCAAGGAATGATACTAACTACTCTCAAATACCACACACTGAACCCTATCCAGTTAATTACTTAGGGACCTATGGATAACTGGCATCTCCATGCTCACGGTTTTGTGATCTGGCAAAAGAGAACCTTCTCTAATCATGGAAATAAGATTTTTAAAAAAGCAGAGACTCCTGCTCAGCAAAAAGAAACCAGTGGGGTCATAGAGACCCTTAACTGTGTCACAGACACAAGAGCTCAGATGCAAACCAGACATGAGCTGCCCGAGATCCTCAGGATAGAAGAAGGATTTTCAGACAAAGGTGCCATAGGAGAGAGCTCTAGAGCCCAGAGAAGCAACGGGGTCATCACACTGTCCATGAGCAAAAGGGCCAGAATACAGAAAAACTAAACAAACTAGAAATAGACATATTTTGGGTGTGTGATGTATGCTGGCTGGCACCCCAACACTGGACCAGGGTGCCCAGAGAAGCTGTGGACGTCCTATCACTAGAAATGTTCAAAGTCAGGTTGGATGATCCATTCAAAGATGTCCCTGCCCACAGCAAGGGGGGATGGACTAGATAATCTTCGAAGGTCTCTTCCAACCCAAAACAATTCTATGATTCTCTGATTTCCTACTGAAGCACTGAAATAAGAAGCTTGAAATTTGCTGGTTCTGACAGTTTGAACTACCATTAAAAGCAATGTGGCTTTTCCAAATATCATATCTGGGGTTTTTTGGTAATTATTGGGGTTTTTTTAAGGAAAAACACTAAGACTACTTTTTTTTTATTTTACAAAGAAAGGAGCAACTCAAGGACTTTGCAATGTTTTAGAGTCTGCGACTTTCTTATTCAAATCCAGGCAGTATGAAAAGAGGTGATGATAAATTGTTATGCTCAAAGATACACCTTTCTAAGAAGAGAGAAGATAAGAGTGGCAAAGTAAAGAAGAGGGGAAACACAGGGGCAGAGGAAAAGCCAGCACTTTGTCCACTGCTGCCTACAGGCTTTATGTCTGACAGAAACAAAACAAGCCACTTTTGGGAAAATAGTATATTTCCAGTGAGAAATATAAAGTTTAATATCCTAGCTAAAGCCACAGGGCAGAGGGAGAGCGCAGCAACACTTTGTGTCCTTGTCATACGGTCCAAGGGAGCATTTGTGTTCTGCAGAGTGGTCTTGGATGGGCATGAGATGCATTTTCTGTACAGGGGAGATACAGGTCACAAACACTGTACGAGTGTTACAGCCAATCCCTACTTCAAAACCCACGTATTGTCTCTACAGTGTGGTGGTGTTTGCAGGTACAAGCACCAACAGCACGTTGGCAGCAGTGAGCCCTGGAGAAATTGTGGAGGGGCCACCCCTGGCTGCTAGGAACAACTGCATGAGCAGTTAAAGCCCGTAAGAAAGATTGGCAGCTGCTCCTGTGAACAAAAAGTTCGTTTGTTATTAAAGTCAAATCCCAGGAAGGGTGTGTGTTGCATCACTTGGAAGCACATGTAGATTTGGGGCACACTGGGGAGATCAGTAGTGTTGGCGCTGTATCTTTTGTCTTCTGCCTCAATCAGTCACAGCGGTGGTAATGGATAATTACCAGCAAGGTAAACATGGGCATCTCACACCTCCTGTGTGTCCTTGCTGGGGTGCTGAGGACAAGCTGTGCAGCACTGGTTCCCATTCATGCCCTTGTGTAACCATGACCCTGCGGCTTGGCTCCAGGATCGGAAAGACTTCATCTGAGATCAAGTGCTGGCCTGCTCCCAGGCCAACTGTAGCAGCAGAGGATCCTTAAGGTATCCTCAAAGGCTTGCCCCTCCTCTTGTAGCCAAGTCAGTCCTTGAACAGGAGCTCATCTCATTATTGACAGGAACTACTGAGACCTGAGAAGCAGATGGGGACTTGGCACACTGCGGTGCACACTGGTCACACAAAGCCACCACAAGTAAGTCCATGGTTATTCCTACTTCTGCAGTAAAAGCATGTCCTCTTGCCAAGACCTGCCTTGCTACAAAGGCTCTGCATGGCCCCCTTCATCCTCTGGAGCTCCTGCCTGCCAAGGAGGGAAGAGCCCTGATTACAACGCAGTGGCTCCCCAGCATGGGTTACATTTCATGATTCAGAGGAGCTGGGAACAAACACCAGTCCTGAAGCAAACAGCCCCATCCAGTCCAGCCGTACAACATGACTAAACAGATCTGCACAGGCAGAGCCGCGCAGGCTGCCAGCGGAAATCAAACACAGAGCACGCTGCAGGTTGGCAAGCCCAGGCTTTTTTTTTCTTTTTCTTCTTATTTTTTTCTTTCAGTGGAGGCTCATCCTTCCCTCTCATTTAAGCAACACTTCCAATGGGAAGAAAGGCTGGAAGAAACTACCGCCTCATCACAGGGGCCTCTCATCAAGCTGCACGGTGCAGCTAAGAGGAATTCTGCCTGTTTTCCTAAAAATGAGGACAGCTGATGCCTTTGCTAAAGGACGGGAAGGAGGAGCTGTGAGAAGGCAGAGATAGGTAGGATACCCTGGGGCAGGGAGAAGCTCCCCAGCTTGTGGAACTTGCCAGGGTAGAGAATTGCTCTGACAAGTTATGCAGGCTTCTACAGCAGCTATGGATTTGATCTTATAAAAAAACAAGTATCAACAACTCAATCACATGCCTGGGTCACATGGCAGCAAGGGCAACACAGTAGCAAATGTTATATTTTTGGGTTTTGTTTGTTTTTTAATATAAAGTGGGAGTGAGGAGTGAAACTTGGGTGGGGCTTTCTGCTACTCACTGGGAGGAAAAATAACGTTTTTGCAACAGCTCCTGCCTTGTTTTTGCTCTCCCTCAAGAGCACGGGGCTCTCTGGGCTCTGCCAGGGCTGGCGATGCCGCAGTCTTTCCAGGACTCACAGACCCCAGGCTGTTCTGCAGCCCAGCCTGGCTTTGATACTGTCCCACCAGGTCTCCCCGACGGAGCTGAGATGGAGTGGGCTGAGGGCAGGAGCTGGGGCTCAGTGCCTGGCACAACCCCGAGCGGCAGGCAGCAGCGCTTGGCAGGGCTGTCCGCTTTGGGAAAAAGATGAAGGTGTCAGGAGTGGGAGGTGTCAGGATGGCGGCCCGGGAGTGGTGCTGGGAGGAAGGCTGCGCAGGGCGGCTGTGCCACCGGGAACCCTGAGTCATGCCAACGCACTGCGCCTGTGCAGTGTTGCAGCCCTCCGAGCCTCACCACAGCCGGGAGGACCAGCTTGGAGAGGTGGCACACAGCTGACAGGGCTCCGCCAACACGCAGCCCTTCCCGGCGGTGGTACGGAAGGAATCCTGGCTGGTGTGTGCATCCTGCAGCAGCGGTGAGGCAGGCCGGCCTCCTGGAGAGGGAGGTCTCACCCACAGGTCTGCGCCAAAACCAGATCACTTACTGCCTGCTCAGATCTTACTGCTCACAGTTGGTTATTTTTTTCCAAAGACGTGTCAAAATCATCTTGTCTGAAAGTGTCTCAAAGTGAAACAGCTTTTTTTAACTCACAGAAACCTCTGGGTTTTGGACTGTTCTGTCCCCACCTCTCTTCAATTTCTGTGGTGGCGGAGACACCGAAGTCTCAAATTAACAAACAAACCATTTTGTTGTTTTGACAATTTTGAAACGAAAACCCTGTCTTTTCTTTACCCACTTCTCATGCAATATGTAGTTATAGATCTGCAGGTCTTACACCTGGGGTCTATTTTCAATAAGCCCAATCACGTTAGACATAGATTATTGCAATGGGCCAAAATAACAGGTGGTCAGTGAACGGTCTACTGGACTCTTTCCTCACAGGGAGTGCAGCAAACCAGCCTTCCCAGAGAGAAAGTAACCAAAGCTTTGCTGTCTTACACCATGAAGTCTTCATGTAGATGCAGCTTTTCCTGGCAAAGCTAAGCTGTACCGATGAATCATGTGTGCACACGTGTAAAACAGCCTGGGTCTGCATACTCGAAGCTGGAAGAGCTGCATGGGGCCAGGCTCCCACCTCCTCACACCCTGACCCACACGGCTCGGCCAGCCGCCGCTTGTGGGACACGCTCCACTCGGCTCTTTCCTTTTCACTCCTCTGGTACAACTAAAGCAGCACAGACACTAATGTGGCTACAGTGATGCTGCTATAAAAATACAGGAAGAGAAATGAGTTTTAACAGAGTATGGCACTTTTGTACTAGCTAACTGTTCATGTTGGTAGGTGTACTAGCATCAATCTACCTGTGAAAATATAAATTATCTCCCTAACTGAAAGTCTGATACAGGCACAAGCGCTGTGGGGAGATAAGAAACCTGTGCTACTCAG
>NW_010328000.1:46878-54352 GCF_000700745.2 Antrostomus carolinensis
AGCAGGAAGAGTTTGTGTCTGGCAAAGTATCCTGGTTTAGAGGAACCAGAAATGTAAAGGAGAATTTTGTTTTCCTTTTAAAAATAGCTTGTTCTAAGGAATGCCTTTTTCAACCGCAAGAGGATACAAGATGGAGGGGATACAGGACCTAATAACCCACCTGGAAATACTTTGTATGGAAAAGCAGTTCAGCGAGTTTGGGGATTGTGCCAAAGAATTATCAGACAGGCCTTGTTTGATATGATTTGGGTTTGTGGGCAGCTTTTACAGCCCAGCAGGATTTCCCAAATCTGAGGTGCTTTTAAGCTGCCTGTGTATGTGCCTGGCCCTTATTGCAGTCTTGGCGGGGGGCCAAAGCGATTCTGTTTGTGGGAGAGTGAACAAGTGAGGATCATTATGACTTGGAAGAAGCTCAGTTCTTGCTCACTGAGGACTCTAGAGACACAGAATGGGGAAAAAAAAAAGTCCAGAAGTGTATTAGAACGTGGGAGCCGGGAAGGAGATGGCACCCTCCTGCAAATTTCAGCTATTTAGGACATGCTCTGCAGGCTGTGGGACAACTCATATGCAGAAGTAGGGGTGAACCTGGACGTAGGAGAATAAGGCTTCCTGCAAGATCCACATCTATCTCCTGCTCAGAGGCAATTGCACATCAGCAGATCTTTATTCTGACCATGGAGTAGTGGATTCCAGTAGCTTCTCCACAGCTATGATTCTGCTCCTCATCCTTCATGGTCAAGAGTGACCATATGGCCTCAGGAGCAGCAGCATAGTGTTAAAAAACATGAGAGCTTTCAGAAGTCTATGGCACAGCCTCCACTGCACTCTCTTCAAGAAGAGGGAAAAACAGTTCAATGAAAAAGGTAAAGATGGTGAACCCCCTGTCCCCTGTATTTTTTCAAGGTAGGAAGGGAACCTCCTGCAGAACAGGACAATTGAACTCTGGCATCTGTGGGGCTCTGGGTAGCATTTCCAAATGAAAATTTACAGATTTTTGAGCAATCTTATGGGGGGCTTTGGGGTGGGGGGGAAGTGCGAGGAGAAAGAAGGAAGGAAAGAAAGAAAGAAAGAAAAGCAAGTTCCATGGAAAGCTGCCATTCTTCATTGAATCAAAAATAGAACTTCTTGGAAGTTTACCAACCAGGCATTTTTGTGTGGAAAACACTAACTCTGCAAACTGGGCACTGTCCAAGGAAAAATACACACCAGTTTTGGACAGGAATAGAGTTAGGGGTCTAGATGTGTTCACTCTATAATACCTGCCAAACAGTCTCTGCTATGGCAGACTGTGAGACACTCGCAACGCCTGTTAGTTTTCTGCAGCACATTACAGGCCTGGCTTTTGGTCTCTGACTGTGCATCCAGAGGGTTTTGGGAGGTGTCATGAGTCCTGGAGTGCAGCTTGCCCACTGCAGTCAGTGGAGATCCAGTCAGTACAGTTATCGTAGGCCCAGGAGCTTTTTATCTGAGTTTCATACCTGCACTTGGACAGATGACTTGTGTCCTGCACCACACTGCATTGAGGAGACTGAAGGGAAGGGATGTTGGACTGTGGTTTTTAAGGGTTGGTAACAGACCCATTACAAGGGTCTTTTTCTGAAGAATAAATCCATGTTGAGCATGAGGCAAGGCACAGAAGGAGCAGGAAACAAGCAGGGAAATTGGCCATCCCCTGGGCTGTGATGGGACTTGACACTGACTTGAATTTGGGGATTGCTAAATTGATATCCACGAAAGACAGTGTTTCACGCTTGATACTGCTGCTTGCCATGAGTTGTTGGGCAGTGGATGAGGATGGGAAATGAGAGTACAGTTTTTAGCTTAAGGAGCTTCCTCCTCCCATTGAAAAGTCTAGACCTCCCCTTGCTCTATATTTGATACATGGAGATTCTCCTAATAAGGAGAATTTTTGGGTTTTTTTCCTAGCCCTCTTTGAACTCTCCCTCCATCTCCAGTGCAGTGGAGCAAGCACCTTTCCCATCTGCTTGTCGGCATACACCTGTCCATGCAGTTCTTCTCACCTTGTGCTGAATGTGATGCTGTTCTCAGCAGGTCAAATCCAGCGAGGCAGCAAGACCATCTAACTTTCACCTCAGGAGGGCATGGTGTTGAAACTCCTCTTTGGTTCTACACCACAAGCAAACCCTATCTGGATGGGTTTATGTCCCCTTGCTCCACCTGTCCCCAGTCTTGCAACTGGCGAGCAGGGCCTTCCATCTGCAGCTACGCTGAGAATACCTGATTGTTTCACTTCTATTTGGAGGGAGAAGCCTGTGTACGTATTCTCGCCTGGGGTGCAGCAGGGCTCTTGAGCAGGACTAGTATTTCTGGTTTCTTCACAATACCGACTTTATCAGCCAGAAGAAAGCTAAACTGAGTTTTTCCTAAGAGGCTCACAACAAGCTTGGCTAGAGCCTTGCATCAGTTGGCTGTGTCCTCTGAGTGCCTGGGGCTGGGACTGCACCAAAAAACATGGCCACCAGTCCAAGCAGCCTCTCTCACTCATAAATACATGGAGCGCCTCCTTATCCTCTTCCTTCTGTACTTTCATGCTCCAGTTGCTCAGAAGGATGACAGAAATTGGACAGGATTCCATAAAGCCAGTATATATATGTCTGTATATGTACATAGGTAGGTATGTATCTGTGTGCAAAAGGTGGGCTAAACACAGGTCTTGCTTTTGGATAAAATAAACCTAGAATTTTTGCTGGTGGTAACATCCACAGGATAAAGAGAAGGCACAGCAGAGCTGACCCCACATGGTGTCATCACTGATGAGGCAGGAGAAGTGGCCTTATACCCCTATCAGCTCAAAGCTGCATTCCCTGGTGGAAGGCACATGAAAGGTTATGTGCCTGTTTGGCAACCTGTCACTTAGGGATAAGCTCCAGGAAAACTAACCCAGAAGATAATGAGCAGGAGGAGACTGGGAATGTACTGAAAAATGCTCTGAGAAGGAAGGAAGAGGAGACAGAGGAGCCAAGCCTGTCCCTCTGTCCAAGAGTTGAAGTACTCAAGCTTGCAGGGATGGGGAGTCAGGCGATCCGTGCAGGAGCGCAGGCACCTCTCCTGCAGAGAGGGCAGATGCTGCACCAGGTTGGGACGTCTCATGGCGAGAGGCTGAGCGCAGGGAGAAGGGTGGGAGGCTTCCAAGGAGCAGTACAACTTGTAGCTCTCGGAGACTGGGTCTGGCTAAAGGTGTGAGCAGGCAAAGTGGGATTTTAGTTGCTCTGGAAGAGGTAGAACATACTGACTAAGCATAAAAGTTAAACTAAGTGTTTTTTATCATCTGAGAAAGCACTGGAAGGTGGTGGCTGATGCTTAGCAATAGGTAAGTGAGCCAGAAAGCAGCTGTGATAAGGGGGTGCAGATGCTGTTCATTCATGTGTTCTGTCGAGGCCTGGCACATGCTCCCTTGTGTCTGGGTGTCTAAAGCTTAGGGAGGTGATTTTCTCTTCTCTTCTTTAAGGCTGGCAACTTACACTGATGTAGGCAGGCCTGTCTCAATGTTGTGGCAATAGCAATGGAGTTTGGGGAGAAATGGGGGCTAGGAAGAAGGTTTGTGAAGCAGTCCACACATTTCTGAGGTGTGAGGATAAGCGAGAATCAGCTGGGAATAGGAGATATGATTTTGAGGACCCTGGGTGGGTAAAGGGTCTGGAGGACATCAGTGGGGTTTTGAATTATTCTAGGCAGGTAAAGGTATACCCAGATGTACAGGGACTTTTGATAGCCTTGGCATTTGGCTAGAAATAGGGATTCTCTGTCTGTTTCTCTCCTTCCCTACCTCTCCCAACCCTTGCTTGATGCCAGTTCCCTAAACACATGATTTCTGTTCCAACCTACACATCCTTCCCATTCATCTTCCCCAGCAAGATCACTCCTTTTCCCTTTCCTCCTCCCCACATAGTGGATCTTTCTGCCTTCCATGGGCTGCTGGGAATAGAATCATAGAATCATTTTGGTTGGAAAAGACCTTTAAGATCATTGTTCCCATCCATAAACCTAACACTGCCAAGTCCACCACTAAACACCACATCTAAACGTCTTTTCAATACCTCCAGGGACAGTGACTCAACCACTTCCCTGGGCAGCCTGTTCCAATGCTTGATAACACTTTTGGTGAAGACATTTTTCCTAATATCCAACCTAAACCTCCCCTGGTGCAACTTGGCCATTTCCTCTTGTCCTATTGCTTACTCCTTGAGAGAAGAGACCAATACCCACCTCGCTACAACCTTCTTTCAGGTAGTTTTAGAGGGCAATAAGGTCTCCCATGAGCTTCAGCCTAGGGCAGTAGGCACAGATGAGCTGTTTACATCAGAAACATCAATTTTTACCTCTCTGGACATAAGCAAAATGGGAAGTCTAGCATCTTAGGAGGTGACTTTGTCTAAGCTTTGAGGTAGCTGTGGGCGAAGGAAAAGGGAGACTTGCTTTTGGGTGTTCCTGCTGGTGCTTCTCCAGGGGCTGCAAAGGCACAGTCATGCTTCTGGAAGCCACTGCAGCTATTGAATGCTCATGACAGCCATGGGCAAAGGACCCTGAGGGTCAGGAGGCCATGACAAGAGCTGTACAAAAGCTCTAGATAAGATCAGCTTTCCTTCAAAATGCCTGACATCCAGGAACACAGTAATGGAGAGTTTGTTCATCTGAAGTGCAACAGTATGGGACAGTATGGGACAGTATGGGACAGTATGGGACAGTATGGGATTGCTCCAAGGAGACATGACAAGTCTGGGCCCTTGATGGTGATCCACCAGGGCATGCCTGCAGCAGAACTAATAGTGTGCTGTGATCTGCTGCTGGAAAGGGGTGTTGCTGCCGGCCCACCAGCCCCTCACCAGCATGGCGACGTCTACGCAAGGTGATCTTGTAACACTGCAGGAGCAGGTGATGACTGAACAACCTGAGGTAGGTGTGAAGAAAGGCATCACAGGATAGCAGTGAGATGGTCTGGCACATGTCTACACAACTCCCAAAGCCAGCAAACTCTGTACCAAATGGATTTACTGTAGCTCAGAGGAGGATTATTTACTAAAACCACCTTTTTTTTCCTTTTTAAAGGAAAAAGTGGTGCCTCATCAAAAGATAGTGTAAGGCAAACAAACACAATAGTAAAGCCGCTGTGTCAGGAAGTACAGAACAAACCCACATCCCATCAGAACTAACCTGCTTTTAGCTTTGCATCCAAAAATATTAGTCCATTTATTGCCCATTAAAAATTCCCTTTGTGTCTCCTCAGTTGTGGTGCATGCTTGAGATGTTAAAGCTGGCATTGTCAGTCTTTAAAGTAATGCTTGAGATCTCTTCACTCATTAACTTTCAAATGCAGGACACTTTCAAAACCTTTTCCTTAGGGCATCCCTGTGTTCTGTTTGAGAGAGTTACTGTTGTTTACACACTACCCTGAAGGGCTGTTTATGATACCATCTCTCCCTTTTAATCCTCTTTTCCTTTCATGTCTAACAAACGGTGTTAAATAGAACACAGGGGGGAAAGGCAGATCTCACACATTATAATCATCTATAGTTAACTGAAGAAAAGAAATGCTTTGCAATTAGAGGTCTCATTTTGTAAATTAACGCTCAAGAAGCTTTTTCCTATGTATTTTCCGGATAAAACCTCTGTTCCTCCAAGCCCTAGGTTTGTATGGATAGTCACTTGGATAAAGGGTTTCTAGAATTGATGCTGTGAGTGGATGTGCACTCTGTACAGTGACTAGGCTGCCACAAAATAGATTTTTCTTAGAAGACCCCACACAGAGGGATGTCTTGAGATGTACACACAGGAATGTGGGCAGTAATGAGATATTGAACTATGACAGAAAACGTTACATTTCAAAACTGGCCAGTGTTTCTGGTGGTTTTTTTTACAGGATGCCTCTAGCTCTTTTCGCCCTATACCTGAGCACTTAAAGACTGTGAATATATTTATCTTCACAACTTTCCCGTGGGGCAGTGTGGGACTCCACATTATACAGATCTGAGAGGCTGTCATTTGCTGAGCACTTCTTTCAGCAGCAGCGCCGACAAAAGCATCCCCTGATTTCCCTTTCCCTTCTTCCACCACTTACTCACCCTTCAGCTGTGCCAGTTTCAATGCTGTGTGGGAAACAAATCACAGAACACATCCAGGTTAAAAATAGCTGGAAGAAAGAGAGAAATGAATTCCAGAACCTGGAACGACATCCTATGTGTACATCCAAAGCCAATACAACAGAATTCTTTTAGCCAGATTCAATCTGTCTGTCCAGCTCTATCAATAATTTTTACCTGATTACATATAGGACAGAAAGGTAGAAGTTTCAAAAGCTATCAATTTCCTTTCTAAATTTTATGCAAATTGATGGCTGGGTGAGGGATAGAGACCTTAATTAGAAAGATGTGGCCAGCAGCCAACTGGCTAGTGAGTGTGTGCATGCTGGCTGACTGTGTATGCATTAGCTGGTCAGCCAATATATATGTACCACACTGCTGCCCAATGAGGGGCCTTAGAGCATATAGGGAGGGGAGAATTGGGCTTCTTGCAGTTATTTTATTTTAGGAGGAGGAGAGGAAAAGAGGCAACTGAGAAGCAAGGGTCACAAACCCACGGGAAACCACGTGCCATTAGTTCCATTGCTCACAAGGCAATTTGTTTCAGAAAAAAGCAAATTCTGTAAAGTAAGATATTTTCTGCCAGTGAGCCTGTAAATCGAGTGAATACTTTCTCATCCAATTTGGGAGGAAGCTGAGAGCTCAGCCTCAGATTCCTGTTCAGACTCCAGCAACCACTTCTGCTTTTAGCACTCCAAACACCAATGGAAACCACGGATACTGATTTCTTTCCCATACTCAAATGTCACTTAAAGCCCCTGTTTCTCCTGAATAACTCTTTTAAGCACTTGCTCTATCTCTGTGCCTACCTGCCCCCTTTCTAACCTACAACAGCTTGCAAAGAGCTCTGCTCCATTCTTTTCTTTCCTATGCTTCGTGCCTGCCCTCTGGGCAATGAATGGCCTCAAACTTTGGTACAGGGTGGTACACAAAATATTCAGTGTATTGTATCTGCAAATGATGAGTATTTTGATGCAAACAAAAGCTGGCTCTTCCTGCTCACTTCTTTTCAGATGAAAGAGACCTTGTGTCTCCTTGCCACTTTTGCTGACCTGCAGAAGGGATGGAGTGGGATGGGAGCCACAGGGTGGAACAGGAGCTGTGAGAACACCCTATGAGCCACAGCTGTAGCCCATGGACAGAAGTGGAAGGATCTTTATGTTCTTGTGCTCTCCTTTTCAGCAGCCCTCCCAAATGAGCCTTTTGCCACCAGCTCTCCAGCACTTCAGGGTACGCTGTCTGCTGTGGCCAGGAGGCTGAGTGCCAAGCATGCAGCGTTCAGCTGCACGTGGGGGATGCAAACTGAGTGGCGTGGCTGCTTGCCTCTCTTCTTGGGAAGGGAGCAGTGGACTGTCTCCATGTCAGAAGCAGACACC
>NW_010328000.1:54369-82213 GCF_000700745.2 Antrostomus carolinensis
TAGGGAAAGCTTTAATCGGAGCAAGTCTCTGACAGAAACTGGGTCTATTCCCACCATATGTGGGTTTCTGTAGTCTTTGCTTTCCCCAGTAGCAGAAATTCTCATCACCATAGGCAGGTCTTGGGCTTCTCCAGGTGGGAAACCAGAGGTTTGGGGCAGCTGGGGATTTTCCTGGTGCGGGAAATTCCCAGGTAGCGATAATCCAGTGTAATGGGCTCTGTGCCACCCCCGCTGCAGACACCCAGGAACATTACTGGGAGTTGCACCCAGTGTGATCTGTTTGCAGATACTCTGGTCTCACCACAGGTATGGAGCAAGGTGTGATGGGAAAGACCTGAGATGAAACCCAGGGGTTCTACCTGTGTTAATTCCCTTGTCATTGTGTACCTCTGGGTCTGCTCCAGTCCACAGACTGGGGTAGCTGCTAGACGTCAGCTCAGCTCCTGCAAGAGAAGCATCTTCATAGACCTTCCTAGCACTGATTTCACTTCCAGAACTAATTTCTGTAGGGATTTTTTTTTTTTTTCCACAAATGGAAGAATATAGCCATTACAGAAGGGTGCCACTGGGGACCTGTAAAGGAGATTGAAAGCAGAAGCTAGGGCTGCCTTGCTGGAATGGAGTGCTAGAAAGTCTCATCCCCTCTCCTCACCAGACTCAGGAGAGCATAGGAGGTGCTGGTGAATCCTGACCAACACGGAGCAGCCTCATGCAGAGTGGAGCAGCCCTTACATTACTGTAAGTGATGTTTGGATCTGGTTTTATCCTCGGGCAACTACAGAATTTGAGGAAGTGTTGGCAGGGGGGAATGATCAGAAAGCTGGCAGAAATTGTGTAATTGGTGTATCAAAGGCCCTTCTCCTCTCCTCCAGTCACATTTTAACAGTACCCTATTTTATTCTACGTGTCAGTAAACAACAAAATCATTACTGATAAAACTTGCCTTAAGCAAGAAGACACATGTGAACAATAAAGCACCAAGAGCCACATTTTCAAAAGTGTGTGCACAGAAATGTCTATTGTACAATGTATAAGCAGCATGTGGTCTGGATGTGGCAAGCAGCAACGGGAGAGGAAAAGGGGAACAGATGGAACCTGTACATGAGTGACAAGAGCGGACGTAGGCTCAGATTGAGTTTTGTAGTGTGCAGAGGCTGAGCTTTTGAAAAGCCTTAAATAATAACCACATTTTAAGGAGGACTGCATCAATGGGGCATGCAGATAAACGCGCCGAATGGTGAAATTGCAGAGGACACAGAAGTGGAGACAGTGATATATACAGAACATATGAAAAGTTTGGTCTGACATGCCGGCCATGCATACAATCAAAGGTGTGCACGTTTTAGAAACATCAGCCTCCCTGAAACCTCAATGACTTAGCAATAAAACATCAGGAAACGATAAGTCGGGGTCAGAAAGGTCTGAGAATTCCACACAGCTGAAATAAAGATTGAGCAAGAGGAATTAGCATCAAGAAATGAGATTCAGATGTTTAAAGCTGATTGTCTGAACCAAGTTAATATAATGCACCATGTTTCACTGCAAAACGTTTGGATCGTGCAGCTGGGGAGCCCTTCCCATGATTGTGAAATGCAGGAGCTCGCTGCATCTGAGAAGGCTGGGATAGATGTGTGCGCCTGGACACGAGCAGGCTATAAATGATGAATTAGGATTACAGCCTTTACTGTCCCAGTCCAGTTTTACCAGTTCTCTGGTCCGCTAGCACAGAAAACAACCCCAGCAGCAAGGTTGTATGAAGCTCCTACCTTCAAATATCCTGGACTTGCCCTCTCGCTCCATCCATCTCCCCATGGACTGAAAATGCTTGCTCTCTTTTCCCCCAACTGCAAAGCGCTCTGACGATCCGCAGCCCTTGCTCTCTTACCTTCAGCATATTCAAGTGAACACCTATTCAGCAATCCAGCCTTTCCAAGGGGAATTATCCTCTCTCCTTGCCTTCTACCAAGTCTAGTGTTAAGAGTTCACGGCTCCAGAAAATTATATTTACAAACCTGCAATGGTATGGGACAATCACATTTTCACTCCTCTTCACACATGCACAGAAGGAAACCTTTACCTGTACTCATGCAGTACAGCACCATGACCTCCCATGTGGGCCATTGCAAGTCCGCAAAACATGCACACTTTCAGTGATAAAATTTTTTTTATTCAGGCAAATCTCAGATGGACAGATACATATGTATTGCATAAACTCCTTCAGCCTAGAAAAATAATCTGGGAGTCTGAAAGTGCCCACTTGAAAACCACACCCCATGGGGAAGGAGAATCCCAGAGGTATGAGGGGTTTGCAGGCTGGCAACATATTTGGTTCATAGATTTGTTAAATTATATAGCTGGTAGGAGTGGCTCTTTCTGGGACGAGATAACACACTCAGCAGTCCTTGGATGAGAAACTAATTAACTGGAGAGTAGCGTAGATTCTGTAGCAATACTCCTCTGTGCACTGTCTGCTCATGGTGAGGGGTTCTCGATTGGGGTGATGGTGTACAGAAAAATTAGACAATACAGATATTATGCTGTCATATCATAGATCTTTTCCCCTCCTCTATTCACATATGTTTTCATGGCAGCTGGACATGCATAATTCCGTTACGGGACAAAAATCTCTCTGGTACATCTCTAGTGAAGTTAAAGACAAATTTGACACTGTGATTTATGTTGTGAACAAAACAGACCAGGGCGTATTCTCTTGCTCATCAGCAAGTGGCACAGCGGAGCTCTTATATATGGCAAGCTCCCCTCCTACAGCAGCCCCCCAAACAAAAAAGGGTCACCAGCTGGGAGGAACTCAGCTCCCTCTCAGGGAGGGCTCAGAGGCAAAGGGCAGAGCTGTGCCAGGGGATGCTCAAACCCAGGCCTGAGCCTGTCCCCTCCCCTGGGGCAGACACAGCCAGGACAAAGTCACTTCTTTGGCAGTATCTCCAGCACTTGCTGCTTTCAGAAGCCTCTGTGTAAAGTTCAGCATCTCCTATCACTTGAAGCTGAAGTGCATGGCCTGGGTTTTCTGCTCATGCTATGGGAAGTTGGTTGGGGTTTGCTCCATTGCTGACAGCTTGAAATTTCCATTTGCAGCTCCTTTCCATTTCCTTTTCAGACATGCATCGTATCATACAGACCCAGAGAGGCTGCACGAATTTACCAAAATGGTGAGAAGAGAGGACCACATTGAAGCTTTTAATGTGCCTAATCAGCACTGAAGCAGCAGAGGCAGACCTGGGCCAAGAACTCCCTGACGTCCTGTCAGGTGCCTGCACCCACACCATGCACATAGGGAACATGGCACTGATGGCTATGAGAATTTCGCATCCAGAGCTCCCACTCCTCCTGGGATGCCACCCGGCGCACTCGGACATCAGCATTTAGAGGCTGGGAAGCATGGTGAGGCATTTTTTGATTTAAAATTTGCAGCACCGCTGCTGCCTCTTAGAGAGTTGGGTCATTTACTGCAAATGGCAAAAGAGACTGCCTTCGTGCTGGGGTGGCATGTGTCCTTCTGTGTCCCCAGCACAGGGTGAGATGTCTGGGAGAGATCATGCAGATATATATGAAACACATCCCTGATATAAACAGGTCTGCTCCCACTTCGTATGTGGACCACATGGGAAGGCAGGACTTGCTGCCTGGAGCCCACACCTGCCCACAAGCCTCATGATCCTGAGACCTCCTAGCCACATGGCATCTTACTGTGTCTGGGGACCTCCTTGCCATATGGCACACAACTTTACCTGGCAGAGAGCTGGTGGAGCCCATGGCACTGTCCTACCTTGCTGCAGCTGTGCACAAGAGCTTTAGTTGTCTCCAGCAGCTCCTCTCACCCCAAGCCATCAGCACAGAGAGTGAGTGGTGCCAGCCACATCACAGAGGAGCAGGAATCATAGAACAGAATCGTAGAATTGGCTTGGCTGGAAAAGACCTTTAAGATCATCGAGTCCAATGATAAACCTAACATTGCCAAGTCCACCACTAAACACCACATCTGTATCTAAAACAAGGGAGGGATTTTACCCCTCCTTTGCTTTCCCTTTGTGCCCCCATATTTCACTTGCCATTAGAATGACCAATATCATCTAGTGACATCACTTATCAGCCACAGAAAAGCTCAAACCAGGCAAGTTCCCTGTGGAAATCACCTGAGAAACAGGCCTGCCTCAATGCTTAGAAGAACATCCCTGACTGGTTACTTCTCTCCCAGGCCCGTGACTCACTCCCCACTCAGCACTGGCTGACCGCGCTTCTGGTGCTTTGGGATAAGAATCATGTTATTCTTTGCTTGGGTCCAGGAAGGCTCTGATGTGTGTTGGAGTGTCTCTGGCTTGTCACAATTACAATTATTGCTAATTTCACGGGGGAGGCATTTTTGTGTACTGCCTTTTTATAGAGGGCTTTAGCAGGGTCCACCCAAACCACCAGAGTCACAACACAAAGAAATCAATAAACACCTTGGTGTGGTGCTTTCCTTGCCTAAATTTGTGTCAAGCTTGTTTACAGACAGTGGGCTAAGAGAAAAGGGTCATTTATATTATGCACTGTGGCATTGCTCACGTGAATTTTAGGAGTCAGCAACTTTGATAAATTCTTGACGAAGCTTGCAGACACAGTTAAGAATGTCTCTTCCGCCTGCTGCAGGAAGCTGGTCACTGTATCAAAGATCAGAGTTGCTCACACCAATGCAGGAAGGTTATCCACAAGCAAAAAAGGAACTACAAATTCTTGTATTTGTATGTAGGGTTTTGCTGTTGTGCACATATTGGTCTCTAAATTTGACCATAAACCACTTGAATCAATTCAGAAAAGATCCTCTTGCTGCAGCACCACCCAGATTACTCACAGGCTAATCCTTCTGTTGCAGAGACAAGATACTCTGTTATCAAGATGTTTGACATGACTTTGAAAACACGAGTTTATGGAAAGTCGTATTAGAGACTTATTTAGAGAGTGTAATAACCTTAAGTGGCTGTTTTTTAAAAAAGCTGACAAGAGTACCTAACCTGAAATGGACATATATCACAGGGAAGGAATTTCCCTCTGTTGTACATACAGCATCTGCAGAACAGGCAAATGTTTATCAGGAACTGAAGCTCATCGAATCAGTTAATTGTTTCACAGAGATAAACTAAGAGATAGATGGCTTTTTATAAATCTCAAAAAAATCACAAAGGTAGACAGGACCTTTTCAGAAGTTGTTCCTGAAATCAAGTGTCCTCGGGATAAAACACAGATAGGAATTACTGTTAAGAAACTTTTGGTTGGCTCTGGCAGTTTGGATGCAAACCTCACAGCTGCTGGAGTCACATGCTGCAGGACTGCCACAGGAGAAAAGATCCGCAGGGCAACGCAACCAAGTGTGTCTCTCCCCCCCCTACTACAGGATAGGAGATCTGAGAAAAGACAAATAAACCAGATCTTATTTTTTTTATTTATTTTCAGTGGCTCTAGCAGGCTCTTGCCTGCCACAAACAGGATTCATGAGCATTTTGGGTTGATTTCCTTTCATTTCTGGTCTTTCTGCATCCCTGCTCTCTTCTGTTTTTTTTCTGTTCTCCAGCTCCCTGTACAAACAGGATCTTTCCTCAACAATGTTCTGCCACATCATCTTCCTTCCTTTGTATACAGGCAGATACTGCATGTTACACACCACACGGCTTCCTAAGGCACCTCATTTCTCAACGCTAGCAAAAACAGGAACCAAAAGCAAAGCAGTAATAAAACACTAAATTCTTGCTGTAGTTTAAAATTGAACCCTTGAAAGTTTCCGATTCAAGATGACTTTTCAGTTAACGGATTTTTTCTACTTTAGTGCTTTGGGTGCTGCACTGCAGACTATGTGCAAATGAGGCGCTTGCACTTTTTATCAGATTCGAATGCCTCTCTGGTGAGGTCTGCGACACTGACCCATGCTTTTTCTCCTTTTTTTTTTTGGTGTTGAAAAATGAAGCTAGCTGAGCAAAGTGCACATTGCTTCGCTGTTCACCTCTTTTCTCCCATCTTGTAAGCCTTGCTGTCTGATTTTTCGCTCCGGGGAGATTAGATAGCACGTCTTCAGGGAGAAGAGAAAACCACAGGGTGCACTGCACATTGCACAAATGCTCTTGTTATTCTGAGGCCTCAAGAAACAAGGAAGGAAGCTTGAGGCTGGTGGTTTGGCAGGTGTGAGGCCTTTTCTACACAGACGTCTGTTTTAAGTGGTAGTTCTGGGCTCGGGGATGAGCAGGGAATGCCTGTCACCCCCACCCCTTCTCTGTGTCACGGCACAAGGGGTTTTGGGCTCCCGAAGAAGCAATGTCACCCACTTGCTCAAGCTGTGCTTCGGGACTCTGCTCTCACGGGTTTGTGGGCAAGGGCTGCAAAGTGAGACGATTCCTCCTTGCAAACTGGCAACTGGGTAACGCAGCTGCTCCTCTGCCACCTGAGACAGAAGTGCTGCTGCCACCGCACCAGCCCACACAAAATGGATGGGGTTAGAGTACAACATGGGTGAATGACAACACGTACGCTAAGCTCAATGCAAAGACTTGATGAAAACAGTTGGGATGCTACCATGAACACCACATCAAAATAAACTTTTCTAATCCCACTAGATTATTTCTAGTGGTTTAGGTAACACTGCTAGTGATCCCATGACAGTTTTGAATGAACTGCTTCCTTTGGCAGGATGTGACAGCACACTCTCCGCTAAGCCTCGCACCATGTTTGAAGGAATTCCTTAGTGCTTGGTGGTTAAGTATCTATGGAACAACATATCTGGGCTCTCCACCTTAGGAACAATCTAGAAAGAAACTGCAGTTTTTAGGGCTGGATCCTGCTCTGCTAAAACACAAGTGTGAGGAGGAAAAATGGGTTTGCATAATATCCTTCCCAGTGGGGATTCTCTGGGGCACGTAAGTATTGAGCCACATTGTTATTTTAAACGACAATAAGTTCATTTTCCTGTAGTTCACTGCTGACTCTAATGAACATTTAACAACTTTCTTAAGACTGCTACTCCTCTATTACAGATGGCTGAAATTGGTCAGTGAATTCAGAAGTTACTGGGGGAAGGGCAGATACGCAGAAAAGCACAGGCTGAGACACATGTATGCTGCTGCCCATGTGATCGCAGACCCTTATGTCCACAAGAAATCAAGATGAAGCCATTTCAAGGAGAGGGACTGTGCTTAATCCCTCCCAACACAGTCATTAATACATCCTAAAACGTGTCTCCTTGTCCATCGACAAGGAGAGTCAGTCAAGTACCACTTTAATCTGGGTAGTAAAGGAGCTACGGTTTCTGAGATGGGCTTCACAGGGACAGCTGGGCTTCATGGCTTCTTCGGAGGTTTTAAGCTGTGCTGTGCTGACATGCCTTCATTCAGAGATGAGCAATGGGCAGATGACATGGTGAGAGAACTCAGCTCCTGTCTTTGTTTCATGTTGCAAAGGACAGAATAAAATCTGCTAATGTCCACACCAGAATGGGCAAAATCCTGGCAAAAGGAAGGGCTAGGCAGCATTTTGACATTCTTGGACAGGAAGACAAATTTTCTGACATGAAACATCTTGCTGCCATGCTCAACGTGGTCTCTAGAGCCACCACACCATTTGTGTTAGTTGTTTGTGAGAAGCACCACTGCAGTGCTCACAGGAATCTAATAAACTTTGGAGTTGGGCTCTGAAATAAAATTGGTTTGTTGTGAAGATTAGAATTAAAAATAAGAAAAGCAAGCCACACAGGAAGCCTGATGTTCCTGCTTTGGTATCTTAATTTTCTCTTTTGTTTCTTTTTCCTATCTGACAGCTCAACTGTGCTGGTTAAGCGGTGAATCCACGCTTTGCTCCAGCATGGCCCTAAATTGTACCATTAACATGTGGTTATAGTCAGAGAACACATTCTGTAGGAAATGGCACCTTGTTACTTCCCAGATTATCTGCTCTCTATGGGGTAAATATTTTAAACATCATGCAGGGTTTTAGCAGCAACATTCCTATTAAAGTAAATGGGATTTGAGTGAGGGTAAATCCAAGTGTGCAGTGCCGGGACGTTACACCTATAAATCTTCTGTGTCCTAACGCTCTCTGCTTTATTCGCTGACAAAAGACAAGTGTTTGCTGCCTTTGTCAGGTTCATAAAGCACAAAGGGAGGGTGTGTGCTCAGCATTGCTTCCTGTAGCACTGGCTGCAGCTCCAGTGCGGCAGCCCGAAGCAGGAAGGACTCGGAGGGATTCCTCAGCTCCTCGGTGCAGGCTGCAGCCTCACCAACGGGAGGAATCTGGCTTTTGGGCGCATGGAGCCCAGTTCACTTCTGCGCTGCAGTTACACAGTGATAAAGGTACTTTTATAACAGCAGCTACCTTTAGCCAGGAAGTATTTTAGGCAACAGCTACCTTACAGGCCCCTTCAAGGTCACTGAGCATGTATTAAGCAATTTTTCTGTAAAATGTGTCTTTTCCTTCTCTCTATCCCATCGCAGTAGTGGTCAATAAGTGCCTCTGTTTATGTAACAACAAAGGCTGGGAAAGGCCCTTTCCTTAGGATAGCGACCTTAAAACAAATAACTTGAGTTTGAAAAAAATAGCCTTCTCTCCAGTAGTCACTGTTTCATGGCTTAATACGATAAAAGTAACCTACATGTGCGTGGTATGTCAGGCAGCGTTCTTTGTTACTTCACTAGATGGCGTGTGGCCGTGCCTGGTGGGGGGAGAGAAGGGAGAAGAATTAATTCAGTGTGTAACTGGCTGTGCTGCGCTCCTGCCTCTGATGTGCCTTCAACAATGTGCATCTACGAGTTAACGTTTCAAGGGTGAGAACTGACTTTCCAGAATCAGGAATAGGATGTCCAGCTGAAAACAGCTTCATTTTCAAAAACCCGAAACTTTTGCCTAAAGAGCATTCTTAAATCAGCAGCGGGGCAAGATTGGTGGAAAAGAGATATATTAGACCAACCTACTTCCTAGGAAAAACGTGCTTTCAGAGACACAAGTTCTTCAAATCTGAAACAGTCCTGAAGAAAGGCTTATGTGTCTGCAAGGGTGTCTGCTTTCTACAGCGTGGTCAGCTGGTCTAGTAAAAGACCTTATCTCTTCCTATAAGTTCTGCCTTGCCTATAGCCCGACACCACCACTGCTGCAACACTACTGAAAAAACATCCAAAACTTTTGTGCCGTTATTCAAAAGGCAAGACATAAGGTTAATGTGTGTTCTCACTTTCCCTGGTGTAAACCACAGCATAGCTGTCCTCTTTTGTTCTTCTATTAACTATTTATGCCTCCCACTTCAGAGGAGGCCAAGACCCAGCTCTGCCCCGGGGCACCTGCTCTCATGGGATAACATTAAATCACCCTCGCAGGGCGTTTGCACTGCAGGTGCAGTACCAGTCTGCTCCTTTCTTCCTTGGGAAAACGCGCGCTAACTCTCCAAGGTCTCAGACGTGAGCTGCAGAGGTACCTGTGTCCATGACAGACGTTACCGGTTCCCTGGCACACGCAGCAGCGACGCGGGGCACGGGCGGGTTTAGGGGGGTTGGCTGGCCGGATGGCGGTGAGGCGCAGGGCGGCTCCCACAGCAGCTCCGGGCCGAGTCAATGCGGAGTTTCACAACTGGCCTCAGCTGACTTAGAGCTGGGCTCCTGCCAAAAGGCAGCTCTCCCCGCTGCTGACACTTGTGCTCCTTTGGCTATAGGGTCAGGGGCACCGGGGGCTGATTGGTCTCGGTACAAGCCTCCCCTCCTTGGGCAGGGTTAATTTTCAGTCGGCTCAGTCTGCTGAACTGGCTGGCCGGGCACAAGGAGATGTGGGAAGTGCAAGACAGCAGCATGGACTCAGCCCTCCGTGAGGGCTGTGCACCCGCAGTGGCCTTCTGCAAACCTCCCCAAATGCTGTGGGGGGTCAGGGCAGGCAGCTCCCTCGGGATGGGATGCAAACATTCCTCTGCACCTTTGAACACAGAGAAAAGGGGTTTAACAGTCACCTATTAAAGAATGGTGCCACGAGGAAAACACCTCTGATATACATGTAAGTGAGGGGTTTTCCTCTGGTATTTTGGCCTCAGGTGTTTGCTATTTTACCATCCAGCTATGCACCCAACCTTCAGATGAGTTTATACAACACATGCACAAGATTTAACACCTGCTACACCATGGTTAAAGCTACAACAGCAGCTTATGCCCTGGCTGTATCAGCCACCAGTGCCACAACATGGGCAACGCTGTCTCCCAATGAACAAAATGATGCCCAAAATGATGCCCTTCCCTTGTTGTTTATGGCTGATGGCTGTTCCAGGTGGGAGAGTATATTTGTGGTAGGAGCCTGGCTTGGGGAAGAGCATCTGGTGAAGTGCCAGTGCTGCAGCTGCATGAGGAGCTGTGGAGAAGAGGACCTAGTGCTCACACCAATAAGGGGAAACAGGGGCAAACACTGGCAGCCAGCTGATCAAGAGGCCCGTTGGCATCCCCTGAAGTGAGAGCTTGTTCCACCCTCGTGTGTCAGGTTTGTGTGGCCACTGTAAGATGAAGCTACATAGTAAGACATGTTCTGCCAGGGTTAACCCACAGCAGCCTCTCCACTAACCTTCCCCTGAAGCAAAGGAGGATTAGAGACTAGATGTTAATGGGAGAGGAAAATCAGGGTCACAGAATGGCTTATAATAACTTCTGCAGGATAGACAGGTCACTACCTAACTTATTACCTGTTTTCATTAAATCCACCTCCACATCTTGATTTAGCTCACTCAGCTACCTTAGCCTCCAAGTGCAGTTGTCTCAGATAATCCATTTGGTTCCCATTTTCCCATGCCATCACTCAAACTTAGGAAGTTGAAACATCTGGATGAACCCAGAAAAAGCTGCAAGTGAAGTCCTGACTGTATCTATTCCAAACGGCCTATGCTTTGAAAATCACTGTACATATACCACTTCTCTGCACCTAGCCACCAGTATCCCCTCAGCCCAGGCTCCTAGTTCTGGGTCCCGCTCTGCTGTTCTTTCATTCGGTCACCATTGGGCTCCCATGGTTTAAACCTGTCTTACTGTCAGTATATTTTGTTTGAATTCCAAAATTGTTCATACACTTCTCTTCCTCTAGTAAACTTACAGCAATGACTAAAGATCCCATTAAGAAAGAACTGTTTGGGCTATAGAGAAATGCTGCCAACTACTGTAACAGGAAAACATTACAGCTCCCTTTTGCCCCAAAAATAACATTTTCTTGCTATGGGTAAAGAGCTATTCCAGTTCTTCTGGGAGAAATAATCATAGCCCTCTCTTTCTCCAGAGAGAGCTTGCAGTCTTCCTTCCCAGGGAGAAGCTTATTTCCACAAGGCATGTCCAGATGGCATCAGCCTCTGCCCAAGAGCGAGTGCGAGCAGAGGACAAGGAGACCAGCAGAGAGGAAGCTGATGGGGACACTCGTGAGGAAGTTGCTCCTGCAACAGGATCACATGACAGAAGCAAAAAAAGCAGTTCCCCACCAGACTGGCACTCAAAGGACTTAATCTGGGCTCCTCTGCACACTGAAAGGAATCTTATTTGATTTCTTCTCCCTCTACTCCACGCCCTGTAACCTGTATTTCTGAAAGCAAGTCTGTCCACGTAGATGTCTGCAGAGAGGCAGACAGTGTCTGGGAATCCATGGACCTGGGCTGTGTTTCATGTGGTGCCATCTCATTTCTGCGTCTTGAGGCAAGTCCCCTTGCCTCTGCCATCTCCTTGCCTAGGTTAATTGCATCTGCTGCTCAGGAATGTCATGGGGGCCCTGGGACATTCATTGTGTTTTCAGAGCACCTAGTAAACAACAGGTTCATTTCAGCTGGGGTTTCCAGGTAAAATATAAAATAACTGTAAAACAAGGAAAGTAACACCTTTTATTAAACTCAGTTATAGTATGAAGAGCAAATAATCAGATACTATAATTAGCAGCTAGTCCTCCAGCTACAGTCGGGTTTTAGTTTGTGTGAGTTTTGCCCATAGGCCCTCTTTCCTCCCCAAAATACACAGGTCTTGATCTTCCTGGCTTTATTGAGATGTCAAACTGTGGTAATTTCAAAGCAGCTACTCGAGTTCCATTAGTATCCATGTACTTTGAGATGAACATTAGGTTCATTAGGCTTTACTTTGCTTCCTGCCCTGCTATCCATCAGCTAAGGGTTGGCTGAGATAACACCTAAGAAACAATGTTTTGCTTAGAGCAAAAAATCAGGACAAGTGAATTCAATCCCAGCTCTGCCACTGACAAGAGACGAATCCTTGCCCCTTTTGTTTTTAATTTTCCTACCTGTAACAGGAGTAATACTGATACCTCTTATAGCAGAGGCACAATTGCTACTTCAGTTTGGAACACTCTGAGATGGTCAAAGCACATCTCAACAAAAGTACAGAGCGCTACTGGTGTTTCTCAAGTGTGTGAGGCGCACCCTAAACTAACCCCTTCTGACCTGACTCTGCATGTCTGGTCCCCTATCACGTCTCTACTAAATAAGCTGTGTTTTAGGAAAACCGTTTATTAAATGCACAACTTTAAAATAAAGACTTTCGAAAGAGTCTGCTTGTTTTTAAATCACTGCATATGGCAGATTTGGGCTAATCTGAGAACGCCAAATGAACGGCCACAAGCAGAGTTCATGGAAGACTCTCCAACTTTTCTGTAGGTATGCATCATGATTAGTGCAATACAGCCTAGATCCTTAGTGCTTCCAAAGGCCAAGAAGTTGTGTAAGGTCTGTTGTCATAAAAACTACTCATAGATCATGACAGCAGCATGAATGAGCAGGTTACATAACTGATGAGCTAGTCAAATCTTGGTAGGAATAAAAACATTTATTTTCTTGTCACCTAGCAATATGACAATGGATTATACCTGCCTTGTTCAAGCCTTGCTGCAAAATGTGCTTTGTTTGTGAATGCTCTTCCAGCAACAAAGGGTGTACTGTAGAGGGGCACGTGGCTCTGGATTCCTAACGTGAGGCCCTAGCTCTGAGGCTGCAGATTGCTGCTGTCAGCAACAAAATTTGTTTCAAGGTACACCCACCTCCCTTCACAGCCCAGGCTGTGTATTCCCACGTACCACTGAACCTGACCTCCGCCACGCTCTTTCTCTTCTGCACCACTTGAGCAAAGCAACAGGCTTTCCAGCACAAAGCAGTTTAACTGGTGAAGTCTGAGAAGGGGGTATTTGAGCAGGTCCTCAGCACTGTCCCCTCTTCAGCACCACAGGCTGCTGTGCAGTGCGCATTGCTCCTCATCGCTGACACAGCAGTGGCCAGGCAGTGTTTCCACGCCGGTACTGGGCATAGGGTCTAATTCCCCCTCTCCTACAGACGGGACTGTGTTTACACTAAGTCTTTTGAATGTATAGAAAATGTGTATCATATTCCTAGCAGACACTGCTGAAGCAGGAAATGCCTTAAATATATATCTGGCCTTGCACCACACAATACCAGAGCCACAGTTGTCTGCAGCATGCTGAGATACGCGTGTCCTCTGCTGATCCAGAACTGCTCCATGTTGTCTGTGCACATTACAGCTCAGCCTCTCCAGGGAAGGCTGTGTTTGCTGCTACATTCGCACACCAGCCAGTGCTTTGCTTTCTGGTCTATGAATGGTGTATCCAGAAATTGGCTGCTAGGCTGGTACACTTCAGAGAGGATAATGCCGTCCTTTTCCCTGCTGTTTATTGTTTACCAGAGGTGCCTAATTTCTGACAAACAAAAGAGATGAATTCTGGGCAATTTAGCAATAATCAAGAGCAGGATGAGCGGGATGGCTTTACAATATGTACAGCACTGTGTGTAGGGCTCAACAAAGGCCCACAACGCTGGGCAGCCTGCTGACGCCAGGCCCTTGCCCTGCTGCATCAACGCTAACGCCAACAAACCTTGTCTGCCCTGCAAATCGCAGTCAGAGCGCGCAGAAACCTCCCAACTAGCAACAGAACAATCAGATGGGAAGCCTATGACATTAAACTCGTGAAAGGGAAGCCTTGGGACTATGAGAAGGACTTGAGTATGTTCAGCACAGAATGGCTACTCGTCAGGAGACTATTTAACCATCATTAACTAGTTCTGTCAAAGTCAACAGAGACATCAAGAGTTTGTGTGTGCAGCTGAAGTTTACTCAGGTACAGAAGAGCAGAGCGAGACTTTCCACTCTGATCTGTCACCTGGCTCTGCTCCTCCTGAAATGCTTCAGATATCTTTTGGGGTTTTTTTTGTCATTTGATGGACTTGCCTCTGACATATGAAAAAACATGAGTGGAGCTGTATGACAGAGCAGGGTGGTAACACTAGGCGCTGTTAGGATGTGTGTGACAGGGTTTATTTCATGCCAGAGCCATAACATGTGGCGAACTCCTACCTGTAGTGCAGCCCCAGGACTAGTTTTTCCTACTAGCATAGCTCTGTCAAAGTCAACAGAGACATCAAGAGTTTGTGTGTGCCAATGAAGTTTACTCAGGTACAGAAGAGCAGAGCGAGACTTTCCACTCTGATCTGTCACCTGGCTCTGCTCCTCCTGAAATGCTTCAGATATCTTTTGGGGTTTTTTTTGTCATTTGATGGACTTGCCTCTGACATATGAAAAAACATGAGTGGAGCTGTATGACAGAGCAGGGTGGTAACACTAGGCGCTGTTAGGATGTGTGTGACAGGGTTTATTTCATGCCAGAGCCATAACATGTGGCGAACTCCTACCTGTAGTGCAGCCCCAGGGGCTCTTGCTCCAGGACCCAGGTGGATCATTACGCACAAAGAGCTCAGGACTGTGAACTGCCCTGCCCTGCAGATGTCTGAAACACAGACTGGTCTGCTGTTACTCACCACAGCACACAAAGCATCCTGGCCCTCCCTCCCTCTGCATGCTTCTGTCCCTCCACCAGCCTCCTCCGCTCCTGTTCTGTGGTGTCCCACATCCCTCCCTCCTCACAGATAGCTACCCCTCAGCCCCAAACCTGGCTGGAGCGGTGATGCAGACAGAGCTGTCAGCATAAAGCAGAGGAATGGTGGCAAGAAAGGGAAGAGACTACAGTAAGGTAAATATTCTGCACCCTCTAGTAACCCTCATTACTGCTGGGACACAAGCTAAACTGTTTCAGCTAATTCGCCTTAGTCCTAGCTACAGGGTGCGTGAAGGCATAGCCTGAAAACAGCAGAGAAACCTCTAATATGTAGCCTGCACAGCATAATGCTGTGTGGGCAGAGTTCATTGAGCAAATGTAGATGTTTAAACTGTAGGTGTCCATTTGTCAGTTAGTCACCTCAGGACACCGTTTTAAGTCACAGAGAAACAGGCACTTTTGGCATACGAAAGAAATTTACACTCGGTTGAGCTAAATTGTGCCTTGTAAGCTCCCGCTGCTCCCCACTGACAATACAGGGAGTCAGGCAGGACCAGCCCACAGGTAAATGTCTGTAGGACACACGTCAAATGATGGGCAAGATGAAACACATTTTGCATGGCTTTGTTTTGACACAGGGATGCTACACACTACGGGGCTGCTAGGAGGGGGCTCTGTAGGGTGCCTGGTGGGGCACGCTCCAGCCCGTAACCACAGAGGCCAGGGAGCCAGATTCAGAGGAGGAACAGAGAGATGCAGTGACACAGGAAAACCCTTTGGGAATGTGGCCACTGAAGCAACCATGACTTCATTAGACTTGCTCAAGATGCCCTCTAGCCTAGACCTTTCACCTCATTTAATGGTTTCTTGGCCTCAATCCCTTATAATTCTGAAATGAAAAAAAAAATCTCTTTTGACTCCTGTTTTCAAGCCAGGGCTGTTTGATTTGGAACACTGCATTGAAGTCTGTGCTACTGATTGATTTCAGGTTTATTATATTTTTCCCTTTGAAACATGCTACAGTAAAAAAAAAAAATCTGTACACTTTGTCGTTTTTCATGTAACCTCCTCCCCCCCCCCCCCCCCCCCCCTTTTTTTTTTTCAATCTTAGCAAATGCTCAGTCTTTTCCACTTCAATAGCTTGAAATTCTCCCCTGGGAGCCCTAAGCTCTTTAAATATTTTTAGGTTGCCAGATTTCTTATGTTCTCTCTCCAGGAAGCCAATTTTGTTTCTAAGCTCTTGAGAGTAGTCCAGCTTCATCTTTTGCGCACTCACTGCATCACAATAAAATGCTGCCTAATTGCTGCCTCAGCTGAGTCCCAAAGGTGCTGGAGTTTGTCTCTAGGCTACAGTTGTAGACAATAAACTCTTCTCAGACTGGAGTTAAGCCTTTTTATTATTTAAATCTGAGTCATGTAAAATTAGTTTACTAGCAAGTAACCCACAAAGATCTAGTATGGGAAGAAACTCCCACATATTGTTTTCCAACACGATGAGAGAATGATCAGATATAAAGATTTGCAAGCAGCTCGTAATACAAGATGTAATAGAAAGGCCAACATTTAATTCAGCCAAAAAGACATGAGAATGTTTCTGTGAGCCTAGGAGTTACTCCCAGACCTCGGCTGTTTGGTGTTCTTTAGCTTCAAATTGAAACTGACGGTATGAAAAACTCTCTTTTTTCCTCCAGCTTATCCATAACCTGAAATACCTACGAAAGAGGAAAGGCAGCTGTAGATAACAAATACCAGATGAGCAAGAGCTTTCTGTTCTCAGTCTAGCACAACAGCCAGAGGATTCAGTGAGCATTTTGCCAGAAAATCATCAAGAATCTACTAAGACTGGGTGACTGCACCTCCATCAAGCTTGAGAAGACCTCTGCAGCAAGGGACAAATGGACAATAAGGGAGTGAGAATGAAAAAATTCTCTTTTTCTCACCAGGACCATATTCATCCATCCTCAATAGCAGAAGATGACATGCGTACACTGCATACACAGGCATTCTCTCCCTTCATATTCCTTTTTGAAATATGTACTTTAAAATGCTTGCATTTCTGTTGTAAAATATGGCATCTAATGGTAGTGCATACTTTGTGGACATTAGAGTAGAAAGACTTATTGATCGTTATTTTTGAGACTGTAATTCCTTAAGACAACACTTGCTTTGGGTGCATTTGGTGCCGTGTGCCCAAATCCACATTCTTGATTAGGCAAAAAAGAAGCTGGAAGAGACCTCTGGATTTTCTCAAAACAGTTAGACTGTCCTTTAATTAGAAAAGGTCAGACATGACAGCAGAGATCCGACACAGTCCTTGCTGCGGGGCTGGCAGCACACTTGCAACCTGGGACACTCGTGAGTGAGGGCAGCGTGCATCCACATCAGGACAAACCGATTCAAATGGCTCTTCACACGGCTCCTTTTGTCAGCACAGTGCGTGCGTAACGGGCAGATGGATCCATCTGCAGTAACTGCAAGGAGACTGTTCACCACACACCACACACTCACTGTGCAGAGACCCCTCCCGTTGCCAGGGTCTCTCATTCCTCATTTAGATTTGTCTTGATCAGCTCTTGAGAACGCAGTGGCAGACACAGTGTGGACCACAGAACCTTAATTACTAAGGGTGACGCAGAAGACAGGAAGGATGCACAGGTCTGAAGTCGATTTTGGCAGGCAGCAGTTAGAAAAGCTGGGATGCAATTTCAACCTTATTCAGATCAATGGGAATTTTGCCACTGATGTCAATGGGACGAAGACTTCGCTCCACATGTCTGCCTGTAATCTGAGAACATGTATTCTGCAAGTCCTGGAGACTCAGTGAAAAGAGGACCCCACAGAGTTCATCTTAGATTCATTGTTTGAAATAAAACTACGTGGATTCTTTGTGCCCTTTTCAGTTATCTGTAAAACAAGTCTGATAATGCTTTGAGTGCTAAAAAATACAAGGTGCGTAGGAAGACATAATATCTTTTATTAGGCCAACTGAAATAGTAAGGGAAAAACAGACAAGCTTTCAGGCTTGTCTGAAATGCTTTGAGATGCTCTGATGAAAGGTGTTCGAGCTGTGCAAGGGATCATTAAATTACGTTCTTCCTCTCTCTGGAAATCATTTAGTGATATTTCAAAGGAAAGATGCTGTACAGAAATAACTGATTTCTATTGCAAGTGCTGACTGGAGCTAAATATCTTCCTTCCTCTGTCTTTATGAACTAATCTGAAGAAAAATATGTTTTGAATTAACATGTTAAGAATAATTTTGCGGTATAATGTATAGCGCTGTGAAATGTTCTGTGTTAAGGGTAACTCACAAGATCCTTAAGCATATTTCAGTACACAGAAACAAAATGGCTGGATTTCTGTTTAATGCTTTATGGAAACTGTGAAGGTATCACTGTGTGAAGAAATTAGGAAGCACAGACTCTGTGAAAACGTCAAGTGGAAAAAAAAAAAGGCAGATATGAGTCAAAAACTACATTATGCTTGTAAACACTGCCTAACAAGCCCCCAGATTTTCACTACTGAGAGTGGACATCATGCCTTCAAAAGTTGTGAACCAGTTATCGTCCATAGAAGAGTGACAGAAACAAGCAAACACTTAACCCCCTCCTCTCACCAATTGACCAGGAAGGACAGGACGATCTGGGAGGGCTCACTTGGAAGTTAGCCAGGGGTGACAGACTAACAGCCTTATGGTATTGCAGCTGTGAGTACAGCAAGATGTATCAGTGCCATCATGGAGTCAGCAGACCACTGAGGTTACTGGGGCCCGGGGAAGGGGAGGTGAGGAAAGGTTTAATTGTACAGAAATCCTACTAGTATCACTTTACTGATACTTTACTTCAGTGTCAAGACACAAATGATGATGTCAAGAACAGAGGAAACTGGAGGGGGAATATTTAAATATGTAAAAAGTGGTTGTAAAGAAGGATGAAATAAACTGTTCTGTCTATTAGAACAACAAACAATGGGGATAAGTTGCAGCAAAGGAGCAGGATTAAGGAAAATTAAGTGTCTTTATAGACTGCCTAGAGAAATGGTTAAAGTATCATCACTGGAACGTGTCAAAAATGGTTTAAATAAACATCAAAAGTTTCACTACTGATGATTATCCACTGAAGCAGAGAATAGACTTGGAGACTCATCTGAGAAAGGTTACAATGTGTGATCAGGTTTTCCTGGATGTATTCTCTTTTTTCCCCCTGGAAGATATTGTTGGAGATCTTCTGTTTATGTGAGATTTTGAGCTGCATTCCTCTGAAAATATTTGTCTAAGACTGCCGGGGCCATTTATCTTCTTAAGTGCTTGCTCCTCTCTGCTGATCACAGATGCAGTCACAGATGACTGGCTTGGTGTGGACACCTACTTACTGAATCCGTGAAGTCAGATGAGACAATTACCATCCTTAATGACAAACTGTGTCCTTTCTAATATATTCCTAGATAGAACACTCAAATCTCCATTATTCATTCCAACTATAATTACTCGTTGTGCGCGTATGAGATGGCATCCATAACACGTAATCATAATGTTATTTACTGCCTGTATTAGTAATTTTATCACATTATACTTAGATGCCATATGGTGTGCTGAAGAATGTAATGAGGGTTTCCTATGCAGTGGATAGAAAGCTTCTAGACAACAACTAATATAATCTATTCCACTTTTGCATTCCATTCCTACTGAGAATATCACCAAAGTGCATGGTATCTCAGGAAGGAAATTTTATTTTTAGATCTAAGAGCCAGCCAAAGCTCTGCTGAGTTGCAGGTAGAGATACTAACTAGGAATGTAAGCAGCTTGCTTTCAGCAGTATGTATGAAACACTAAGGTGCTTCTGATATATGGTATTAACCTCTTCTGTTTCCAAAGTCTGTGTGCAATAATGTATGCATTCAGCTAATCTGTATGAACCTATGTGGTTACATTGTACTCATCCCACCACAGGACTAAATTGGGCACCTAAAACATGTTTATGCTATGTCCTATGCTGAGGTCAAGGGAAAAAGCCTGAGCACTCAGTTGTTCCCTCTGCTTAATTGTTAGCTCTCTCCCTGGGGACCTGCTCAGGTATATCCTATGCATTCAAGATAAGGCATGTATCTTCAGTAGTTCATTCTTGGGATTCCCTCCAAATGGCAGTAAGGCCAAGAACATTATATTTGGCTGCCTTAGACCCATGTTGTCTTTCAACACTATTCCCACAGGCTCTGCACTCTTCAAAGTGCAGGGGAGGGACACCACAAGGCACACGTAAGAGCTCCAGGGTATGGCCTATGTGGCATGGACAGAGCAGTCTGTAGGAGCTGGAAGCAGCCTGGGTGTGAATCAGCATGCACCACTGGGAGGGAAAACTGCTCTCTCTCCTGTGTGGATACACACTTTAAACTCGCTTGCAAGTAATGGCAGAGGGAGTCCACTCGTATCAGCCAGTACTGCACTGAACAGTGGGGCTGGAGGCTGCTTTCGGAATGTAGACAGGTGCTGAGGATTGTTGCTGTAGGAGGGTGATTCTTTTGGTATCTCAGCAAAACAGAAAACCAGAATACAAACGGCAAAGGTGACCAGGAGAAACAGCATAGGATCACCTTCCCCATCTGCAGAAAACTGCACAACACTATTCTGCTGTGCTTTTGGAACATTTTTTAAAAATAATCTTTGTTCCTCTTTCATAACCTGTAACATGGAAAACCCAATCTTGTATCTTATGCACAAGTACTCTCATCATACATGTGTTTCTCCACTGTAAAAGGACATGAAGAGTTAAGACTTTGTACTGGTTTTAGCTAGGAAAGAATTAATTTTATTTTTAGTAGCTAGTATGGGGCTATGTTTTGGATTTGTGATGAAAACAGTGTTGATAACACAGGGATGTTGTAGTTACTGCTGAGCAGTGCTTACACAGAGTCAAGGTGATTGTTCTTACATGATTCCTTTGGGATGCTTTAATTCTTACTTTCATGGAGAAAGACCAGAAAGAGGTGAGTACTTCATCTAAAAGAAGCAATTAGCCAGGTTGAGCAATGGAAGGTCACAGATGAATACAATTAAGCAATCTTTTCACAGGTTATTAAGAAGCCTACCGGATGACTACTGAACTTTAAAAAGCAGCACAAGATGCCGTGTAAAAATTAGTAACTATTACAAACTATTAACAGTTCTCTCACCTCATTGGGTTTGTGGCCAGCATTCCTAGTATATGCTTGTTTCAAAAGAATACTGTTTTAAAACAGGATAGTTAATTCTGTAACAGCATGAAATATCTTCACTGCCAGAGACTGGAAAAGTGTCCTAGTGGTGGTCACTAGTGGCACCAGATCTGTCTGAACTGGAATGGCTTTTCATGATCAGAAAATGAAGTTTCAGTCTGCCACGTGTGCAGCCAAGGGTGAGTGGTTTTGGAGGTTAGAACACAAGGCAACTGAATGTAGCTTGTTGTAGTCTGCATTTCCCTATGTACAAGGAGTAGCCGTGTAGACTGTGACTGGGATTCAGCTGGCTAAATGCAGATATTTCATATCTAACATGAATATCTCATACAGTTCATATGAAGCACCATCTAAAAGGACACATTTTCCAATGATTTGAAAAGAATCTAAGGCAAAAGCTGGTGCAGATGTCTGCACTCTAAACTACTCAAGTTAGGTAAATTGCATCCAGTGGAAACATTAGCAGCTCTTGCTGGGGAACTTGTTAAGCTACTGAAACTTGATTGCATTTGCTCTGTTAGTGGCAACACCATGCTTTTAGGCTTATTTATAAAGTTTTGCATACCTTCTCATGGTACATTTGTAAATCCTGTAAGTTATTTTGTTTACATTATGACCATTTTTACATGGATAACAGAGATCTAAAGCTAGATTATCTCTTTCTTACAGTGATACAAACCATAATAAACTTCCATGATATTTGTGAAGCTGTATGGTATAAATATAATGTACTTGACCAGAACAATGCTTAGGCACGAGACTCCATCTCCGTAATTTACATCTCAAAGTTGAATCGATCTTTTTCTCCGTGGCACACTTGGCAAACAGGTCCCTGAGTTCAACAACTCCTTTCTGGCTCTTGCAAAGACTCATCACTTCATCCGGTATGCAGGTTTAACTGTTTACAAGGTCAGGCAACAAACCAGATCAGAGACATGATCTAGGTTAAAAGCAACACCTTCTTCCTCAGGGCTTCTTTTACCTCAGATGATTTCACCAACCTAGTTGACAGTGCCTCCACATCAACAGCTGTACTAGCACAAGCGGCAGAGTGAGACTCAAAGCAGAAGGCAAGAACAAATGTTGAGGGGTGGAGACCAGTTAAAAGTCAGTTTTATTGCCAAGGAAAAGATGCAAAAAATAGCACAGAACAGCATTCAAAGTTGAAGAGGCTCCTCCAGATGATAATTCAGAGCAGAAGCCTAATGAAGATAGTCTGAATTGCTCTCTGGAGGAGTCTCTCTCTCACTCCTTCAACTATGCGAGGCATCTAGGGAGACAAGCCTCCTAATTTAGGCATCTAAGTTAGATGTTCAAACGTAGGCAGTGAATATTCCCCCCAAGAATGCGAATGGGATGTTACAATAATTTAAAGTATGTTTAACCAAAGCTGTGATACCAATGTCTGTTCTTTTATGAGATACTGCTCTTTGTGCCACTGACCCTCTACTGAAACAGTCATGTTTCTCATTTATTCGATAAATGAACAACATTAACAAAACGCACATCATCCAAATACAGTCCAAATTTTGAAGTTAAAAAAAGATTCCCAATTTTACTCTCAAAATACGAACCAGATTAAGTTGTTCACATGGAAACCACTGCACGTTCCCTACAATAATCACATTAGGGGACCAGAAAGGGAAAAGAGATTCTTCACAATGTTCACCAGCATATCTTATTTAACTTTCTAATTATCCTTAAACATTTTTTTTTACATTTTCAATTAAGGAGTTTGGCTAAACTTTCATGTGTAACTACAACTTGCCATTTACTACATTAATCCTAATTAGAACTTTTTACACATTCAGTGATGGGGTTTAAGAAGTTATTGATAAATGACAGAAGTTGTTCTTCCAATGCAGATGCATGGCCTCTGGTGTGCTCACCTCCTGCTCTCCTGCCCCGCAGAATCTCAATACTTGGGCACACACCAGAACACAAATTTTCACTGCATCTTTCTCCAACATAACCACCTTCATTGCCATTGATCACAGCACTATTCAAAGGACTGTTTGAGACAGTTCTGGAAAGGATTACTGATACACTAAAGAATGCTCTTTAAACGTAGCTATCTTCTGTCCTGGATGAATGTGTTTACAGAAGTGGATTGTTAAAGCAAATTCATCTTCTAATATCTCACACTGCAGAACCTTAACTAACATGCCTAAGAAATCAAAAATGCTGGGCAAGCCATTAATATGTACTAAACTGTGCTTTGTTTATTCTAGAGGTTGGGGCATCTAAACAGTGTGTGCAAAAAGCTGCCCAGCAGCTCTCTTATTTGAAACTGCCACTTTTAAGTCAAAGAAATATCTACAGGGAAAGGAGAATAATATACACCAGCATGACTTAAAAATTAATGGCTGTGCCTGAGTTAACAGGCTCAACTGATGTAACTGTTTGGTTCAAACTATCAAAGCCTAGTATCCTATGGTTTTGTATCCATTTCCACTTATCCCTCATCACTTCAATAAAACAGATGCCTATGGGTCACACAAGGTATTGCAACTGCGCACAGAAGTAGGTCCTGCAAGTAGCACCATGCGTGGAGCTGTCAGTCACTTTATGCATGCAGACAGGGCAGCTTGCCACCAGACAGCATCTTTAACAGCTGAGTTCTGCCCACCTTGTGCTCAGCAGGGGTACCAGCTGAGCCCATCTCTTCTACCATCTTACTTACTACCAAACTAAAAGGAACTCAGTTACCATTAGGACCTCTACTCTTTTGCAAAAGTAGCCAAAATTGGCCAATGAGGTTCAAAATTACTGCAGTGAGACAGATAGCATGCAACTCCAGAAGTGTCACATCTTTAGCAAACCAGCCTAAAATTCACACACTAGCACGAAAGAGTTATACTGCCAAGCATTTTTTTGGCTTAATTGTGCATCACGGGAGATTTCCTCTCAGTTGTCAACCCTACCAGACAGACTAAGGCAACTTTGCCACTTGACACTGTCTAGTGGTCTGCCACAGGACTGAGATGATGTGAGTAAAGTTTTCTTTCCTTGTTCCAGTTTTCACTTAACAGTTGCTGACACACAGCTCCCTGGGCCTGACTCTATTTTCTCTGAGGTTTCTGTCCACATCTTCCTCTCTCTTTGTTTTGACTACTGTAAACTACTTACTTATTCCTTCTCCAAAGAGTAATGCTCCAACACATGCAAAACGCTTCTGCACGTTAAATATACACAGAAAAAAACCACAATATCCTAGTTCCTGTTAATTCTTCTAATTTCTGTCCACAGACTCAAAGCTGAAAAGCTGTTTATTTCAACCTACTGCGGGCTTGCTTCAACCCATCTCAAAGATCTGGCTTCTATTCTACTTGTATTTTCCATTAATCTGGCATTGGCTTGTTCTTCACCATTTTAATCAACTTAGTCATAACTGCCTTCTTGTAACTGAGCTTTCTTTCTCTATGTCTTTAACAATGCAACAAACACATAAGGTGGAACTCCTCTCACCTACCTTTAGGCATCTACAGTGCAAACACTTAAATTTATGCCCATCAGCTAAGTCTGCTATAAGCACTGGAAAAAATTAAAACACATTCAGGCCACAGTCCACCTTGGCCAAAGAATTGTATACCCAAAGCACCTACCTCTCTCTCCACCATGAAAAAAAAAAAAACCTTAGAGGAAAGCTAACTCAGAGGCAAAGGCCTACAAGACAGATGTCTACATTTGACCAGATAAACACCCATGTCCATTCCTACTCTCACTTTCTGGTATAACTGAAATCTCATTTGAAAATCAACTGCTTTCCCCTGAGTTGTTCTCTATTAACAATTCACAGCATTTTAAGATGTACCTTGTGTGAAAGATGTTGACTAAATCCTGTGTTGCCTCTCCATTACAATTTCTCAAGGTTCAGACTCTGAGGTTCTTTCCTAGGAGAGAAATTGGGGGATGCATCATACTGATAAATATCATACCTTAAAAATACCTACACAGATCAATTACTATGTGTGTATGAAAATTAACAGTGTGCATCTCCTGATGCTTTTACTCAGTTGTGCATAACTTCCCTTGGAAGGTTAATGCCCTTGAATATGTAACATGCACCTTGTTTCCTCCATTGCTCTTCACCTTCCGTTATTACAGCATTTCTGAATGTAGCCTGTAAGACCTTTGGTAAAGAGTTATGTTTGCATGTGAGCATTAAAGATTATTATGAAGGCACAATAATTCCTGTAGCTTAGTTAAATATAATTGCAAAGGGAAGGGAAAAAAAAGCAAAGGGTAGTTCATAATTCAGAGACATCTTGTATGTTTTCAACCTTCTCCTGCAGAACTTTGTGTGTGGGAGGAGGTTACAAATGAAGCTCTCTGCTACTCAGTGCTAAAAGCCTGTGCCAGCCATCTGAATTAGACACAGTCTATGGAATTTATGTAATGATAACCAAATCAATTCAGAAGCCAGTTTTGTTAATCTGACACAGACACTAAGAGTGGATAGCTTTAAACTTATCTGACAGTGTCTGCAATTACTCTGGCTGAAGAGACACTTTTGAACCAAATCAAATGTTCACGGCAAAAGAGTTACATTAATTTATATCAGCTTCTGATTGAACTTACTAGAATAAATCAAGAGAGAGAGGGCACACAATCAGCTCTGTTGGCAGATTTGCACGTTGCTGGAAAGGGGCATGATAAGTCTCAGGGGTTTGGCTATGAGTAATGCTCTCCTCCACCAACACAGCTGGAGCCTGACTAACCACAGCTGCCAACACCCACCAAGATCACACCTTATCCAGAACTCCTAGGTTTATAGCCTCTATTAAAAAATAAAAAGATGTAAGCCATGAGAATATACTCATACTAAAGCAAGTTTCAGTGGCTTAAGGTGTCACACCTCCTCCCAGCAATTTCTTACCTTCTTTTTGCCTGAGATTACTGCCTCGCGGCAGTGAGGAATGTGGAATGAAACACACGCTAGTCCCAGCTGCTTCAATACCAGGTCCATCAAATTAGCTTAAACTGATGATAAAGATGACTTTAATGTCATTTTTGTATTAAAATGGATTAGTGTTTTCCAATCCAGGGACTGTTGTGGAGGCAGGAACCTTCAGTAAGGAGGCAGAATAGATGGTTTGGGAAGCAGTATTTTTGCATCTGTCTGACTGTGGCAACAGGAAAGGCTATGAAATTTCACACTCAGAGTTACCATTCTTTTGCCTTATTAACGAGCTTATAAACTTCTGATTGTCTGCCTGGATCACCTCCTGAGGTCCCTCCCAACCTAAATTATCCTATGATCCTTACACATACCTAGCAAGCAGGGCTAGGAACCCGGAGATGTTCTCTTCCTGATGCCTCAGTCACTTAGCAGATCTTGGCAAACCCATGTAGACCCAATGCTTACCAAACTTTCCCTCTGATAGATCCAACTAGGGTGACACTGCTATTGCTCTGGTGTTGAGCAACTACTTTTCAAAGGGAGGTCAGCAGCAGTGTGGATACCCTCTGCCACTAGGAAGCAGCCCCACATAACTCAAGCATTACTAAAAAACAGGATAGTGGGAAAAAAAATTACAAACCAAACAAATAGAGGTTACGACTAAATAATCAACTTTCTCTGTGTCACAATTTCCTAGCTGGGGGATACGACTCTCAGACAAAGCAGTTAGTGTGTTGCCTAATGTGATAAGAAGTGTATATAGTTTTACGGGAAGGGATATTATAGTGGTGCTGGAAGCAGGCTGCTATGATCTGCTCTCCCCAAGAAGTGTTGAGCTCTGAAAGGTCTGCACAGCATCTATGCTTTTGGGTATGTGAAAAACCAGCAGGAACTGATGTCACGGGCAGGCAAGTTCGAAGAAATCTGGAAAAAGGGGAAGCCAGAGTTGCAGCTGGTATAAATTCATCACGATTTTGGCTCCAGTTCTAAAATACTCACAAAGACATAAGAATCTCCACACGATTTTGAGGGAAGCAAGATCTGTAGATGTACAAGTGACACATTCACACATGCTGTATTGTTTAAGAGGCATACTGAGCGTTTAGTTTCAATCCCTGCTCTTTCACTTGTGTCAGTTAACATTTCTGAGAACCTCATTGTGAGATACAACCTCATGCCACTACCTTAAGGTAACTACAATTGACATTTTCCAGAGAAATCACATGTCGTTATCGGGAACGATCACAAGATCATCATCAGTGGGACACTCTCAGAGCTGCCACAAAGCAGTTCCAGCAATAAGGACTCACTGCAGTGCTGCAGCTGCACGCAAAACACAGCTTGTGTCTGCTGGGATCTCAATGGGCTGCTCCTGCCTCCGCATCTCCTCTGCCTTCTCGTGCCTGCTGCAGCTCTGCAGGGTCAGCCAGTTCAGGAACTTGATCCAGCTGAATAGCAGTAATTTTTCAGAGGGGCATAACTGGCTTTCCACCAGATCAGATTCCAGGCTTGCCTTGCCAGATGGCAACATAAGCATTAGTGCTGTGTAAATAACAAACAGGAAAGCATAGCTGCGATCAGAGGAAGGCAGGACTGTCCCTTCTGGTGGCAATACAGGCACAGGCTGGCTTGCCTTAACTGTGAAATGACGTCCTTACAGAGGTTTATAACCTCACTGCTCCCCTGGCAGGGACCAGGCTGCTCATATGAACTGGGAGACACAGGGTTCCGAAATGCAAGGTAACATTCCCCCTCAGCAGACGAGGCCAGCCGGGTGGTGCTGCCTCTGAGGCCGCCCGTCATCGACCAGGCATCATCTCGGTTCATGGAACAGGCAGATCCCCACATCTGTTCCTCTGCTGTTCTAGAAAAGCAACGAACCCCGCTGGCAAAGGTGTCCCCTGCTGCGTG
>NW_010328001.1:0-19994 GCF_000700745.2 Antrostomus carolinensis
CACAGAAACATACATATTCATTATATTTCCTAGAATAATCATGCATATCCAAAGTAATTATCAGAAATCATTATCATAAAACTCCACCTCACCTCACAAGCTCATTAGGCCATGAAATGAGTCAGAGGGTCGCTTTTGCTACCACCAGAGACCACTGACCAAAAAGAAAGACCCTCTAATGACCTTGGCTCAAGGACTTGGCTCAACACATTCCCTGTCACATCCCAGTGATCAATAAAACAGAGTCTTAAAGCTTCTAGAAACATTAAAGTAATAAATCTCAGTCTCTAAAACACGATAAACAAAGACACGTTGTTCTTAACTCCAATACTGAGTTACTGGTTAGAACAGGCCTGGGGCTTTACAGAGATTATTTAGCAGCTTTAACCTTTAACAATTTTCTCTTGATTACAAGTTTTCCATATGATTTTATTCTCTTTTACATCTAAAATTTAAACTTCTACCATAACAGATGTAGTTCACTGAACTTCACAGCCTATCCGTTAGTTTGCAGAAGTCTGCGGATAAAACGCATCTCTCAGTAAATGACATGCTCAATAAAAAAAATAATTAAAAAAATAAAAAATTGCTGAACTGCAGATATTAGATGTGGGATTTTGAATCTTAATTTGAAAACTTTCTGCTGTTGTGATTCTTCTGCGTGAGTTGCAAAGTAAAAAAAATCACTAAGTGATGAAGTAAAATACCTTAAAACATGAACTCTGTTTCTTATTTCCTATTTTTTCCTCATTTCATGAATTCTTTTGCATGAGTTACAAAGTAAAAAAAATAACTTACTGATGAAGTAAAATACCTTAAAACATGAACTTTCTTTCTTATTTCCTATTTTTTCCTCATTTCATGTTCGAAAATTCTGTATACAATAAAAATTCCACTTCTTTGTGCATATTATAAAATCCCCATATTTTGCTTCATTTCCACTTTCCAGTTAAATTTCCTGTTTTAATTTGACAAAATGCAGAGTTGGTGATTATGATAAAGGAATTCCACAGTGAGGTAAAAACTTTGGTAAGTGAGATAATACAACTGGGGCATAACTGCAGTATTATTCATGTGTCATTTAACAAATTAAACCTTTAAATGGTGTAAATTCCCTAGAATTCTGTTTGATGACTGTCAGTATTAGAAATCTACCTTTCTGATTGCTTTACATTGGGACACCTTCCTGACATAAATACAGTGACAACTGGTAACGGGCATTAAATCTGCTGTCAGATAGAGAATTTCAGGTGAACCACAGGTAAAGTAGGACAGGATTGAATGAGCAGCACATTTCTTTTTATTGCTTCACCCATGCTACTTCCCTTCTGTGGATATCTTTTAATAAATTGTTTCCAGGACTATCAAAAGAGTACAGCTCAAGAGTGCAAGATTGGTTTTGTGAGAAAAAGAGTGTGGATTTCCTGGAAATATCTTTTAATGGATGGATAGTAGAAATGCAAGTGTCTTCCTTGAGTTAACATGGTTTTTTCACAGGTGGATAAAGCACAATTTAAACTATGGTCGCATTTGTCAATTGGAAAAGAAAAACAAACGAAAAACCCAAACCTTTTTCGTTTTACTGCATAATCTAAGTATTACTATAACAACTAAGCTCCTATGTACTGAAATATTTATCACAATGTCTGTTAAAAGGTATTCGTTTCTATGTGCAGCGTGCAAGCTATGAAGGTAAAATACAATAACCTATTTGTTAGTGCCTGGAGTTTATTTTGAAGTTTTCTCATATTTCTGATTTCTTTGTCACACTTCAAACTGTATTATAGCTGTTTCTAATCACACTGGACTATAAAAATATAGAATGCTCCTAAATGGATTTTTCAACAGAAGACCCACAGGCTAGATACCTCTAATTTTCTGATGATGCAAATCTGACATTCTAATTAGGAAATGTGTATTTTCTATGAAGTACCACTGCAATATCTGACTTTCTTTGCCTCCTTGAATCAACCTGCATTTTAAGATAAAATAAAAGGATGGAAACTTCAGAAGAACTTTATGTTGTTTCATGTTCTGACGGATAGAAATTGACCAAGATATGCTGCCTGGAAGCCAGTCACTAGGAAGGATTCCAGTGATTTTCTGAAGCATGAGGTTAGTAAGTAACAACAAGTTGCATGTAGTTAGAGTAGTTTTGTGTGTCTGAGCTGATAACACCAAAGAGAAAAGCATCCAAAAATGTATTTAAGCCCCATTACCTTGTTGCTAAGTTAATTTATTATTTTATGTACAGCTAATTTAGAAAAAGGGCAAACAATTTTAATTTCCTTCAAGTTCAAAATATCGGACTCAAACTTTGAATATCTCTGTATGTTCTTGGTATAACAGAGTATATATTCTTTCTTGAAGCTCCAAAATTCCAAGGAATATAACCAAAAAAACTGATTTCTCTTCCATTTTCAGGGGAATATGTTGTCCATATGACAAAATATATTTTGCAATTGGATGCACAGTTCATATGTGAGTAAAGCAATGACTTGTCACTTCAAATTTAAAATAAAATAAAATTAAAAGTAGCTGAACTCTATTAATGCTCTTAATTTTTATTTCACCTGTTTCCTCCCTGTCAAAAAATTAATTTCCTGTATGATTTTTTTTTCCTTAATAACTTTTATGAAGTTATTAAATGTATTTTTTATGTTTGCCACAAATATTTTGGAACAGGGCAAAATCCCAAATTACTAAGACTTCTAGAAAATATTTGGGCATATTTGAAGTAATTACTTTACAAATAATGTCAAATAATTTACTTGTGGATTTTCCAGACAGGTTTTTTGCCATCGTTTTGAAGAATTTCTTGATACTATTTATATGTCAACTGCTCCCATGCGAGGCTGTTGTTACTTATGTTTTTTTCAAGGTTTTTTCAATGTAGTCACTTACAAAAAAAAAAAAAGGAGTATAATTGGTGGAAAATAGTCCTTTGAAAGGAAAGACAAATGTCACAAAAAGGCAGAATTCCAGTGACTAATCTGAGAAACACACAGAAAAATCACTTATAAAGCAGAGGTAGCAAAAGGGAAAGTTTACTTAGATTACAGAAAATTTCAAGAAATCAACATGGTAGAAACATATGGGGTGAATTTAAAATTTTCTGGCATACCTTGGATTCTACAAAGCCAAGGGGGGATAAATGAAGTCATGCAAAGCATCTAGTCTACAATGACGTGGGTGGAAGAGAAACGCAGTTAAAAAAAAAAAAAAAATTGTGACAGATAGTCTTCCATAAATGAGTTTTCATAAAAATAGTTTATTTTCACAAAAATAATAAAGGCGTTTACATGTAATGACAGAGGAAGCAGTACTGGGACAAAGAACATACACTGGTTCTGTGGTTCCATGCTTTGTGATTTCATAGAATTATGGAATAGTTTGGTTGGAAAAGACCATTATGATCATCTAGTCCAAATGTAAATGTAGCATTGCCAAGTTCACCACTAAAGCATGTGCCCAAGCACCACATCTACACGTCCTTTAAACACCTCCAGGGATGGTGATTTCCTCAGATACAGGCTAAACCTGCCCTAGGCACAACTGGAGCCCATTTCCTCTTGTTCTGTCCCTTGGTCCTTGGTTGAACAGACCCACTGGTACGTGGACAGAGCCACAAGGTCTCCCCTCAGCCTCCTTTTCTCCAGGCTCAACACCCCCAGTTCCCTCAGCCGGGAACTCAGCACACTTGTACTCCAGACCCTTCCCCAGCTCCGTTGCCCTTCTCTGGACACGCTCCAGCACCTCCATGTCCTTCTTGGAGTCAGGGACCCAACACTGAACCCAGCAGCCCAGCTGCGGCCTCACCAGTACCCAGTAACCCTGGTCCTCCTGGCCACACTATGGCTGATCCAGGCAAGGATGCTGTTGGCCTTCTTGGCCACCTGGGCACTCTGCTGACTCATGTTCAGCTGCTGTTGACCAACACCCCCAGGTCCCTCTCTGCCCAGCAGCTCTCCAGCCACTCCTCCCTAAGCCTGTAACGTTCCTTGGGGTTGTTGTGACTGAAGTGCCGGGCCCAGCACTTGCCCTTGTTGAACCTCATGCAATTGACCTCAGCCCATCGATCCAACCTGTCCAGATCCCCCTGCAGAGCCTCCTGACCCTCCAGCAGATCAACACTGCTGCCCAACTTGGTGTCATCTGCAAACTTACTGAGGGTGCACTCAATCCCCTCATCCAGATCACTGATAAAGATGTTTAAACAGAACTGGCCCCAAAACTGAACCCTGGGTAACACCAAGTGGATTTAGCTCTGTTCACCACAACTCTCTGGGCTCGGCCATGCAGCCAGCTTTTTACACCTGTCTAAGCCTTGAGCCGCCAGCTTCTCTAGGAGAATGCTGTGGGAGACAGTGTCAAAGGCCTTGCTAAGTCCAGGTAGACAACATCCACAGCCTTAGAGATTACTCTCATCCACTAAGAGGGTCACCTGATCATAGAATATCATGTTGGTCAAGCAGGAGATCAAGTTGGTCAAGCAGGATCATTTAGAAAATCATCAATTAGAAATCATCAATTTCTAAATCTGTTTCCAAAGAGAACCTATATGTTCAGAAACATCAGAGTATAAGGCAAAGAAGTCGACAAGGTTGTGATAAAAGAGTTTTTCAGATTTGCAGCTAATGAGAAAATACCTCAAGAACTGAGAACTTTGGTTGTATTTGTGAAGAAAAACTCAGCAATATTCAAATGCAGGAGCACGTTCCATAATTGCCTGCTTAGCAAGTGGGAAATCTTTGGCAGAGGTGAATGAAGATTTAGTTGTAAAGTTGTGTGACAGAGTATGAATGAAGATTTTAAAAAGCTCTAATAACCCTCGAAGTTTTAATTTGTGAGCAAATTTACAAAATATAAGAAATATAAAACTATTAAGCAGCAAAATCAGGATCAACTAAACACTAAGACATTTTTTTTTGTGAGGTCTTTTTTTAATCCTTTCTAACAAAATCTAGATTAGGAAGAAGCCATTCATCTCATAGCATAAATGATGTCTGAGAATGATGGTCCTACAAAGAGGTATTGTAAAGTTCTAGGCAGGATACAGCAAAGAAAGATGCATATAAAGTGTTTTAAGACATCTTTTATTATCTGTCTTTCCTTCTAGGAAGGAGTTGCTATTTCTCCTTATTGCTTTGTATGGAATTCATCAGCATCATCAGTTTGGGAACTGGGTTTCAACTTCGAGTCACCAGACTTAAGGATACACCTTTCTTTCCAGCTGACAGAGAAACATTTAAAATATGATGACTGACCTGGGGATTTTTCCAGCTTTTACTGGTTTAGAATTTCGAGATTTTCTGTGGCAACTTGTCTCTTTTCTGCCAGTTTGAAGGGCATAGAGGAACATTCCATCAGAGCCTGAACTGGACAACTGTGGCATAATAAATCCTGGATGACTTTCTGAAATTTCCTAACGGGTTTAAAACATTTTTTTGCCAGTATTTTTCATGGCATCTTTTGCGTGTTCAAGCTCAGTAGGAGTCTGCAAAGGGTTCTGTCATTACACCAGAGAGTTTAGTGTCTTGAGTTCACAGCTGAAGAATTAAGAGCTACAAACATAACTCAGTGAGGTTTCTTTTTTAGAAAAATAGATATTGCACATCAAAAGAGCCTGATATTCTTCCTGTCACTAAGTTAAATTCAGTCTCTCATGCTACAGTCCCCTAATATTCTTGTCAGGAAGAAGCTGTGAGTTTTCCTTTCAAGAGAACGAGTGAGTTTAGATTTGGGTTCTTAAAAACATATCACCAAGATAATTGTTTACACACTGCACAGTGGAACGAACCTTGTCTTCAGCTGTATGGGGACTGCAGCCTATCACTTTGATATGTGTTTTCTGGAGACAGTTTGCTAAAGTACCAACCCATCTATTCCGTTTCTTGAGTTTTTCTACAAGAAAAGTTGTCAAAAATATAGTTTGGAGTCTTATTATGTGTCTCTTTCTGATGTGTATTAAAACAATATCTTTTGTGGCTTTTTAGTAGGCTGCAGGAAGTGCTAATGTCACCTTTTCTTTGGAGGTTTACAATTTTAGAGTTTATCCTCTAGTGCAGCTTGAATAGAGTTCGTGATTAACTCCGATTGTCTAATGTATTAGTTTTGTTAAAAGCCTTGCTTGCAGAAGTTCAGCAAATGTTAGATTTTCTGGAGAGCCCCTGCAGTAAACCATAAAACTGTTGAATTAGTGTGCATATGCATCAGAAATTTTTCTTTTTGCAGTTAAAAGCACCTTAGAGCTCCGTTACTCAAAAAGATACTATGTGCAATGTGAAGCAAGGGCCAAGAATAATTGTCATTCATCCTGTGAAACAGGAAAGAGTTGAAAAGTACATCAGTCAGTCCGAGGGCTTTGCATCAAGGAGCACGGAGCTAAAAAAGGCTACAGAAAGGAGTGTTTCTGCCAGCTTGTGAGGAAAGAAAAATCCTGGGGGACACTAACATTCAGTGCTGTCCTGGGAGCAGTAACTTTTAAAAGCTAGGAGAGGCAGCAGTGTAAAGTAGCTGTCCTCTTCATGGTGAATAGCTCCAGGTCTATGATAAAAGACCAGGTAAGAGCCCTTGTAGACTCAGTCAAGAGAAAATGGGGTCGGTTTTGGTTGTTAGAGAGAAGCTGAAAACAAAATGGAATGCAGGTAATGCTCTGAAGCAGGTATTCGGCATGTGACAGGGACTCTAAAAGCACAGTTATTTATTTATGCAAAACACTACCTTTGTGATGACTTTCTTTTTCCTTTTTCCTTTTATCTTTTTCCTTTTTCCTTTTTTCTTTTTTCTTCTTTCTTTTTTCTTTTTTCTTTTTATTTTTCTTTTTTTCTTTTTTCTTTTCTCTTTTTCCTTTTTTCTTTTTTCTAAATTCATCTCTCCCCTAAACTGAGAAGTTTATGGAGTGAGGTAAGGTTAGCTGCCTGCATTCTTTTGCTTCAACTTTCAGAACCCCAGCTGTAAGTGTATCTTCAAAGATCTTTCTGGCATCTTTGCATCTAGCAAAGATCTAGAGAGTTCATTTAGGGACTCTCCACCTTGGGTAAATCTGTGCCTAATAGGAGACAAGATACTTTTATTGATCTTTAGCTATGACACATCTTTCATAAATGTTACTAGAGAGTATGCTTAGATGAATCTATAGTTGCACTTGTAAAATTGCTTGTAAAATGAAACCTCTCTTCATCTTTCACAGCAACTCCAATCATTCTGTACAGATCAGAAGGTTTATTGTCTCTGTTTAAATTACAAATGGTGGAAAAGTGGGAGGGGAAATCACAAACCAGGCAAAATCTTTTTCTTGGCACTGTCAGCTATTGGGTTTTCAGTACTGTTTTATCAAGCTGAACACATCTGTTTCGGTGCAATAAATGTATGTTTATTGTTTTGAAAAACAAACCTACACTGAAATAGTAGTACATAAAAAAAATGTCATATATACTTAGATATAGCTAAAATAAATGAGGTAGTAGCTGAATGCTTGGTATCAAGCCAAGTAGTCCAGTAACATATCTACAAGAGTCACTATTAACATCTCTCTTTCATCAGTTGTAACATTTAAACTATTTTTTTTTTTCCTGATTCTGTTGCATATCATGATACTCAATTAGATTTCAGGCAGAGCGTGGCCCAAACCTGTTGTTTAATATCCTTGAGATGACCTCTGTGCAGACATCCTTTGAAGGATGAGGGAAAGAATCTGTACTAGAAGCCTTGCTAAAACTGTGGGAGTTTTAAATATACTTGGAAATTTGAAACTCTTAGCTTTACTAGAAGTCTTGCTAAAACTGTGGGAGTTTTAAAGTTATAAATATACTTGGAAATTTGAAACTCTTAGCTGCTTCCAATTTTTAAAGTCAATAAATTAGGTAGTCCTGTAATCTATGAGTAAATACACATTTACTTTTTAACCTTTTCACCTCAAACTTATCTGAAGTCGTACTCAGCCATAGACCCAGATGGCACTTTCTTAAAACATAAAATTGTTTTCCATTCATATCTATTTAGGTTGTACCAAGAAGGCTGTTAATGGTGCAGAATCATTTCACCACCTGAATCCAAATGAAAAAAAAAAAAAAAAAAGGAAAAATAATAATAAAAAAAGAAGCTGGAGAGAATGGAAGGGTTCTCTAGGACAGGAGATACACATGAGATAGTAAAAAACTTCCTAAAACCAAGTCTAAGGCAGTAGATAGATTATGAAATTATCAGAATAATGTTCAGTCACTCAGCAGGAGTGTTGATATGAAACACACTACCAAAGATGTCAATAATTCACCTACTACTTTTTTCTTTTTTTTAATGATGAACTAATTTTAACAAATTTCAATATTCTTTTCGATAAACACAATATAGGATACTACTCATTGATTTTGGCCTTCATACTTGTTCCCAGTGTTCTCTATTGTATATGTGAATTATTAAAATAAATGTTTTGCCTTATTTGCTGTCAAGTAACCTGTAAAAATGCAACTATGTTACTGACGTCGTTATTAAAAACATGAATTAACTCTCCTTGAATAAGCTGCAGACATTATTTTAGATGTACATGTCAACAAGATGCTACATCCTTGTCAGTTTTACAGGGCAGTACGAGTTACCTGTGGGAAGAGGGAGCATAGAACCTTGAGCTGACCTCCTGAGTAGAGGTGGCACTTGTAGATGATTCCTTTAAGCCAGCTGAACTCTGTCAAAAACCTTCACTCATTTTACTGCTTGTTGGAGTTTTTTTTTTATTAAGCATTATTGGTTTTTCTTTCCCCTCTAAACCTACCACAAACTGGGACCGTCTGCCCTATTTATACTTCAGAGACATTACACCAGATGGGGCACTCAAGCAAGTCAGCCCAGAGTTGGGTGTAAGTCTGTTCCAGATGGCAAAGCGAAAATACGCCTGCAAGGTATTTAAGCACAGCATGACAGACAACTATAACAAACAGGAATGGCAAAAAGCCAGTGTAAACAACAGCTGAGGAAAGACTGCCTTTTTCCTGAATACTCAGCCCTTCCTACAGCTTGTGTAGTGAGGAGGCATTTGGGGAGGCGGGCAAAGAAATGTTGATTACAGCAGAGAACAAAACAAAGAATGTTGTAAGGTAATTTTGGTAATGGTCATTACAGCTCATTTCCAGCGCTGCCCTAATGAAGACAGTTCCATCATAGGGCTCTTTGTTAAAGAAAATACAAATTTCATTTAAAAAACTGCTTTTGTGATTCTTTCTTTAAGGAAGGTAACACATTTCTATAAAGATTGGACTGGGTTTTGCTAAAAGCATGGTTGTATTGAGTTACCTCACCAAGCCATTTCTGCTTTCATCGTGCAGTGAGCACAGGTTATGGGGAAGGCCCTCTGAGCTGGGCTCTGCTGTGGCATGAAGTGCCTCTCCAAAAACAGCAAGGCCATTCCTCTTTCAGATGCATCTCCTTGGAACAAGGAAAGAGCCTTCAGCTGTGCCAGCCATTGCAAAGCTTGTTGACTTACGGGAATAACTAAACTTCAGACATTTTTTTTCGCTCTGTCTGAGCATTAATGTTTTTCAATGCCATGGTGTTGCAGCAAGGCTGCTCTACTGACTTCTTTCCTGGTGTGTTTTGGACAAGCAGTGGAAATTCTTGGGTATCTCGTCTTTCAGATGAAGACACTGTTGTCCCAAAACCTGGGTCCATCACCTGGTGTGTAAAGAACCAATCACAGAATCAGAGAATTGTTTTGGTTGGAAAAGAGATCACCGAGTCCAACTGTAAACCCAACACTACCAATTCCACCTCTAAACCACGTACTTATGAATATTGTCTACCCGTCTTTAAATCCCACCAGGGAAGGTGACTCCACCACCTACCTGGGCATCCTATTCCAATGCTTGACTACCCTCTCGGTGAAGAAGTTTTTCCTCAGATCCAATCTCAACCTCCTCTGGTGAAACTTGAGGCCACTGAATCCACAGAGAGAGTGGAGGTATTTCCTTTTATTACATAGATGTGCACATTTGGGTGCCTGTCCAAAGACAGCACAAGTCTCCAAATCTATGGATATTTATACACAAAGCATCAATGCATTCAGCCTCCTAATAAATACACGTTGTTGTTGTATGAAATGACAGTCAGAGTCTTTTCTCCTGGCATATACAGTAGTACCAAAGCTCAGCCTTGTCACTCCGCCTATTTCTTTTGAGTGGGTGGTATGATCTGGGTAGAGGGTCCATGAGTCGGTGGTGGTGGTTCTTCCTGCTGGAATTACCTTTCCCCTAGTTTCTTACTTCTTTTAGCAAGCCTAAGCAGTTCTTCAGGGTTGGCTAACTGAGTTAGCAATTTACCAGTTCCACTTCTGCCTTTTGATGGCTACATCCTGCTCATCAGGACAAAGACAGGCTGTTTAAATACTTTATCCTTTAGTGGCTCGACATCAAAACCATGCTATAGGTACTCTTGAGCTCTATGAGACTCTATGAGTTCTGAAATTCATGAGCCTCTCCTCAGGATAGAACTCTGTTGTTTTAACCACTTGCTGGTTGAAATAATTGGAAAATCAAACTTTACTTAAAAAAAAAAAAAAAAAAAAGAAAAAAACCCCCAAGGACTGAACTATAAAAGATGATCCTTTGTTCTTTTCCTACCATAACAGTAAAACATTGAAATAGTTTTATTGCCAGTACTTTAGGGGTTACGGAATCTTTTCAATAAGATATTTTATTTCTGTAGGAAAAAAAAGAATTCCTCTCTACTCTTTGTCCAGCTGCTTTTCTCTTAGAAATCTCTTTCCCGAAACTGGGGTTTATTTGATTGTATTCAAGGTAAAGTACATTTGAAGTGAATGGATTAGAGGTAGGGTTGTGGAAATGTGATGGTATACTATTAACTGCCATGTGATACAGGACAGCACTGACAGGAGTCCCAAGGGGAAGAGGGACCATATCATAGCATTAGATATGGTCCTATTTTTATAAAAGCCTTGCTGAGGCTTTTCGTACAATGCACAAGAGCATTGTCTGGTTGGGGAGATAAATTTTCTCCTCTACCTGAGGGAATGAAAACCAACATCCCCACACCCTGAGTGCATAAACTCAGAGTCATTAAGCTTTTCAGGAGAGCAGTCTTGATGTCTGTAGCTGTGCTACTGTGTAATGAAAGATTAATGTGATCCATGAGAAAAATACAAGGAATATAACATGACCCAGAGGCACGAGTGTTTGTGGTGCTGTTCTAGCTTTCACTCTGAAGACTGTTTCTGTAGTTTATATTAAACTTTCATTAGCTGGCAGTGCATTACAAAGACCACACCAAGCTGCTCAGCTTTCTTGGGGGCAGAGTGTTTCTAAATCTCCCTAGAAGCAGAGATCTAGGCTCACTGGGGATACTCAAAATCAAAGTGAGAAACAGCTGTGAAGTTGGCTATTGTCTAACTTTGGGGCTAGTTAAGAGAGAGCGTGTAGGACTCTGCTTCAGGCTTCATCAAAGCAGAATTTATGAAGTAACATTAGATGCCACAGAGCACTGTCGAGTACTTGTTTCAGAATGACATTAATATCAGGGTTGGGGGGAAAAACAGCTTGTTTCTGTATGATACTGCATTGGAAATTATGGCTTAGACTGTGCAAATTATTAGATACTTAGATACAAATATTAAAATATAGCCCTTGAGGTCAAATCCAGATGAGATACCATGTGAGCTAAAGAAACACAGCTCCCATGCTAAGACTAGAATTTGTTAGATTGAAGTCCTTTTGCTTTAATTTAAGAATCATTATTAGTCCTTTTGGAATGACAGGAACACTTACAATTCTACCCCTTTCTCTGGTTTTGTGCTTACCCGTCCCCTGTTCCTCTGGGTCCTGAAGTCAATGGGTCCAGTCTCCATTAGGAGGAAGGGAGAGGTGAGGGTTACAGCAAGCAGTCAGCATCCCAAGGCTTTCCCAAGACCAGCGTGTCAACATTGGGCATTCCCTCCTGTTCATGATGGGTCTGCTTGAGATAACTTCTGGGAGTTTTCTAAGATGGGCTGCTTACTTTATAGACCTGCAATTTAAAGCACTTTGTACAAGATTTACTACATACTTTACGTAAGTTCTGTCAGTAAACATTTGTGATTTATATTTATAGCCCTTGGGCCTATGGTATCATGCACTTCTTGGACTTTCAAGTCACCTGCTTTCATCTTGTGCTTACACTTTTGGGAGCCTTTGTTACAATCCTGTTTGGTTTGTTTGGTTGTGGAGGTTAAGGTGTTTTGTTTTTTTTTTTTTAATTACTATCAACCTTCTAGCTGAGATTTTCTGAACATCTAAAAAAGGCTTTATTTGCACAATCTAATGGCACAGATGACCTTCTTCTAGGATCACTAACAGTTCATTCTGTAAAAATAATGACCCAGTAGAAGGCACACATAGAGGTATATAGACACAGACACAATGCTTGGGTAATGACTTCCAACCATGATAACATCAGTGGTGCACAGAAACATCTAATGTACATCAGTGACCCCCCATATATACCACCTCACTTTCATTTTGCTCAGAATTTCTGCTCAGTAGCACAAATACATGTAACACAAATGTGCCTCAAGGTTTGATAAAACTAAGATTCAGCATTAAACATCTCCAACAGAAAAAAACCCCTGACATTAAATACAAGTAATACCAGTGTCTATAGTTTAGTTATTTACTTCAGAAATATTCATCAATAAGATGAGGTCAGATGGGTGTTATTTGAACTTTTTTTTTTCCATATTATTGAACATGACAAAACTCATGGTACATTACAGACAAAATGGAAAAGAGTACTTACATACTATAAATGTGTTTTTTTTTTTTTAAATGAAGATCCTTAAATTGATCAGTATTAAATAAGAGAATGATTAATGCAAATATAGAAGTTAAAAGACTACAGCTGTGCCATTCTGGAATAGCTATTTAAGCTCCATAGCATACACAAATTCTGGTTTTGGCACCAAAATCGGCAATGAACTTCTTAACACAGATGTACTCTAAGAAGGAGACATTCTTTATTGCGGTGCCGGATGCACGGGGGATCACTCCACCTATCGTGCATCCCAACTTGTCCCTCTACAAAAGCTTTATACTATCAAAACATGCATATTCATTACTTCCAAGAAATTATTAACATATTAATTACATTTCCAAGAACTCATTAATATATGTAAATATCCTTTTTGTAAGAGCACTGGTCATATTTAAGGGACCTCTGGTGGTCGTGGAAACTTTTGTCACTGTGTCTTTTAATTGAACTTTTCTTCTGCACGTGCTCAGTTCATCTCTTGGCCTGTTGACAACATTTCTGCCTCCACAAAACTGGTTTATTCTGCCATCACTCCCTTATCTACCCTATTGCTAGGACTCAATGCCTCAAGCCTACTGCAAACTTGACTAGGCAGATATTTAACTATCTTTCAATGTCACATTGTTTAAGCAGAAGGGGATGTTCTCTCGGAATGGTATCAGTTTGGTTCATTACATAATTTGCCTAAACGCACAGTATATTTTAAATAGGAGGAAGGTAATCTACAATATTCCTTACTCTGCTGAGCACTGCTCTTCCACATGAGCAAGCATACTGAAGGAATTTAGAGTTGAGCATGAAATTTCTATACCCCCGTATAAAGGAAAAATCATACTAGTATCTCACACTAATCTTCTATGATTAGCCTATCATAGCCTGAAATATAGAGATGTGCTTATATTCATGGGTAAATATCTGCTCATTTCTACAAAAGCAAACTTTCAGGAGCAAAGCTCTGCCTATAGTCTACAGGAAGACTGGAGATATAGGGCCACTGTTTAAAAGATGGGTGGATCCTTAATATTTTGAGTGTATCATTTATTTGCCTTCTGAAGTTGAGAAGAAATTCGTCTTACAAAGTCAAGAAGTATTAATGGGAGCAGAGCAGAGGTTATCTCATTACCATGGAGGCCAGAAAGGGAGAATTTTGAAGAGCAGTGCAGATGCTGATTAATGTAATGGGTTAATAAAGGGCAGGATAAAAAGAATCATCTCATAATAAGGGCATTAAATTTAGGGAATTAAAAGCCTTATAAGGAAGTTATTCATAATTGTTAACATTCACTGATTCTGGTGAATATGCAATTATGTTTTAAAATGTCTATAAAAATTAGAAAGATTTAAAAAAAAAAAAAAAAAGTCAAACTGTGACTCCATAAAAATAATAGGGTGAGGATGCATGGTCAGCCACCTGTCAGTATTTTCTTTATTTAATAAAAAATATTTATAACAGAGCTTTGCTATTTTTAATTATTTTTTTCCTTAATTTGTCACCTTCCTCAGACAGGTCTTCTACTTTCTGCAATTAATTGAAATCCATATGTTAAAGAAAGCCAACAGAAAGATGTTGACAAGATTGAAAAGAGGTTCATAAGAAAGAAAATTGTTAAAATTATCTATAACCACCACATTTTAATTTATGAATTTCATTCAAGCCTTGGAAACCTTTTAAATTTCTCTTTGATCTTTGGATGCAATAAATACTATCTCCCATAAAGAAGTGGCCCGAACAGTTAATCACGTCATTTGCTCTACCTGGTGTGTTTCACTGCTTCAGAGACCTAACCAGGGAGCAGTAAGTTCCTGCGTGCACTCCCAAGGAAGTTGTGGCTGCTCCTCCCTGGAAGTGTTGAAGGCCAAGCTGGATGAGGCTTTGAGCAACCTGGTCTAGTGGAAGGTGTCCCTGCTGCTGGCAGGGGGGTTGGGACTGGATGAGCTTTAAGGTCCTTCCAACCCAAACCATTCTATGATTCTATGATTCTTATGAACATGTCTATGCATGGTTGAGAACTTCTAGGAAACCTGAGTCTTCAGAAAGGAAGAAAAAAACCCAGCCATATGCCTCTGAGTGAGAAAGATTGCATCCATTTGGCTTTTCCCTCAAAAATTAAGTTTATGATAAGAGCCAAATGCAAAAATTCCCTTAAAAATAGTGTTATCTGCAGACTGAGGAGAACTGATTGTTTTTTACGTCACCCTGTTCGGATGAGACTCTAAATTCCTAGCTCTTATGAAATTCAGGTGACAATTCAGAAGTCCAGCCTTGGCTGTTTTACTCATGTACTCAATCTGCCAATGCAAAGACATTTGGAATTAAAAATGGAATCTGGTTTTAATTTTTGGTATTAATGCTAATAACTTGTAATGAAAACATCTATAAGATATCCATAACATTAATTTATGAGGAAAATTGAATTGAGTTTGATTTGGATTCTATTGTAAAAACATTTTTAATTCACCGAGGTCTTTAAAAATGCTGTTAATTACCAAGGGGTCAGAATGTGCTTAACACACATCTAATTTGCATGGAGGTGACAGAAGAGAAAGCAAACCTTAAGAGAAGTGGAAGTGTTTTTTCCAGAAATATACATCTGTCTGCCAGTGGGCAGGGCACAGATTTCACTGTGTGTAACTGCCCTTGATTCTACATCAGAATTTGCCAAGAAACTTGCCTATAATGAAACATTTTAGTTAGAACTAGAGAACAAGACGAAATATATCATAAAATGACACAGTCCTTTTAATTGGAGCTGTTAGTTTCAAATAAATTCCTAGAATTTATTTTTTTTTCTATTCCATATTTTGATTTATTTCTTAAAAAGCTTGGCATGTGTCACTGCATTCTTTCCCTTATCATCGTATCCTGGTCCTGAATTTTGAATTTAAGAAATTAACTGATTCTTAGAGAAGAGAAATGGTGGCAGATGAGAGAGCTTTGCTAACTAAAGCCAATTACATGTGTAATTTAAAGGAGAAAAAATCACTTTCCAGCCTGTGCTCGTTGAAGTCAATCATCAAGTAGAACTGTGTCCTGCTGACGCAGCTTCTCACTGATTACAGTGTAACCAGCTTTTATTTAATTAGTTTTTACTTATTTTAGAATAATAAAAAATAACATATGCAATCAATACATTTAAAAGAAGAATTCTCAGTTTAGAGCATTAAAGTGGAAGTAGAGTTGCTTTGCGTAACTGCTTTAGTAAACAGATTAATTTACATTTTAATTTACATTAGTAGTTTAATTGGGATCCTAAAGTGTAAGATACAAGAAGGAATGAAAACAGGGATGAAGTCCTGCAGCTACTAAAGGATGGAGATGCCAGAGTCCAATTAAGATATTCTTTTGTCAAACCTTATCTCTGAGGTTTGTGAGATTAACTTGGAACAAAACGTCTGGCTTTTATCTCCCCTGCTATTGGTTTTAATTCCAAAACTTAAAAGGATTCTTTTTGAAATTAATGTTAGGAAGACAATTTCTTCTACTGTCTTACCAGTAACATCGGCCATCCTTTGGGATAAATTTCGTAGCTAAGAGGAATTTTAATTCTGCCTCAATGCCCCTTGCTCTACTCTCAAATAAATTTCCTTTAAACAGCTTCTGAGCGCAGTTTGTTTACTCTGAGGCTTATGCGCTGAGTAACACATCCCACAGATGTGGTTACACACCGTAATGAATGCTTATGTCGGTGTCTTGCAACAGAGTGATTATTTGTATATGGATGACTGTCCTGTTATGGTAGAAGTTTAAATTTTAGATGTAAAAGAGAATAAAATCGTATGTAAAACTTGTAATCAAGAGAAAATTGTTAAAGCTGCTAAATAATCTCTGTAAAGCCCCAGGCCTGTTCTAACCAGTAACTCAGTATTGGAGTTAAGAACAACGTGTCTTTGTTTATCGTGTTTTAGAGACTGAGATTTATTACTTTAATGTTTCTAGAAGCTTTAAGACTCTGTTTTATTGATCACTGGGATGTGACAGGGAATGTGTTGAGCCAAGTCCTTGAGCCAAGGCCATTAGAGGGTCTTTCTTTTTGGTCAGTGGTCTCTGGTGGTAGCAAAAGTGTCCCTCTGACTCATCTCAAGACTAGTGCACATGATTGGATAAAGGTAGGGAGATGATGATTAGTTATGGGAATATATATGTATATGTATATTTATATGTATGAAGAAGACCTTTTGAATATGTATGTTTCTGTGTAATCTGAACTTTACTTCATGTGCTATAGGGTGTGCACGATAGGTGGAGCGATCCCCCGTGCATCCAGCAACACAATAAAGAATGCTGCTTCTTAAGAGTACATTGGTGTTAAGAAATTCATTCCCAATTTTGGTGACAGTCCAACTACCTATTTGTGAAGCTTACAGTGAATATTTGTACAGAACATATGACAGCAACATGAAAGAAACCTCCTTCTTAGTTCATTCATATCCTTGTGTCAATGGAAACCCTAGTGAAGTCAATTAGCTTCTAGGAAGAGTAGAAACTAAAAGGAAGAAAAATCCAACTCAGTAACATATTAAACCTAAGGTGGAAACTTACACGTCTGGTTTTGAACATGCAAAAAATGAATTTGACAGGTGCCCAGAGGACACAAGTGACTCAGTAACAAGGCTGAACCTGAGCAAAGTGTTAAACTGATGATCTAGAACTACATATTACACTGACAGCACTACAGGCTCCGAAGTAAATAAATTATCACATCTGAAATTCTGAAAAATCAGGGAGTCTAAGTAAAACAGTTGTGCCTCAGATGGCTTATTTGAAGCCTTTTTTAACCTAGGGATTTTAGTAAATTTACTCCAGATGGGTGTACATGCTGTGTAAAACACATTTTCAGGAAGCATGTCAAGTGCTCACATTGAATCAATGCCTCACCAAGCTATTATAATGCACTGTTAATTCAGTTTGGATTTCTTCTAATTACTAACAACCATTTTCACAATAGAGTTTTTACTGAAAGTCCTGAAAAAAACCCCCTTGTTCCTACAGCTATCTTCTATTGTTTCTGAACAACAGAGTTTTGCATTTGATAGCTGTTTTTCTTTATATTTTCAGTGAAGATATTTGCTTATCCTATATAGAAAATCTCAGTGGTAAGTAGGACACTGCTAGACTTTGTGAAGCATAAGCATTGCAAAACATCTGAGATATTGCTGTGCATAAGAGAAAAGTGGAAAACTGCAGAAGCAGTTGCTCTGGTTGCAATTACACATCATGGAAGCCTTGGACAGCCCTTAGGGAATGGCACAATCTATATCATGTGATAGAGAAAAGCTGCAAAAGTTCAGTTTGGTGATTGAATCTAGCTAGATAAATTTGATGAAGGAACCTATCTACCGATTGCTGTAGTGCTGTAGATCTCCATCTGACTTCTGCAGTGTCCTGTCATTAACCAAGTGCAATACCAAATGATCAAGAGGATGTGTAAAAACCCTGGTGTAAGGCATAGGGAAATCAAGCTGTCATTCTAAGCCTCGTTGTGACCTCTAGCAACTAGGTAGGCTTAAACAAAAACCATGGTGTTAAATATAGTATCCAAAATATGGTTACAAATTTGGGAATAATGGTCTCTTTGGCTATTTCAGTGTCTAATTTTTTTTTTTTTTTTTTTTTTTTTTTTTTTAAATTTAACGAGGTATTGGCTTCATTAAGTGTAGATAACCATCCCACAATTATAGTGTGGTGAACTTTTTGATCAGGGTTGAGCTTCCTTCTTTCAAGTTCACTGACTGTTACTTCAGTATTGCTACAAAACCTGGTAAATAGATAGTTCCCATCTGATTTCTTAATAGTATATAAATATGTATATAAATGTAAATACTGTCCTACCTTGTTTCTTTTTCAGCATTTTATATTTCCCATAATTTTCTTGCAGTGTATCATTTCTATTTATCTGATAAATGTTTCTTCACAGCAATTGCTTTCACCACTTCTTTTCTGAAACATCCACATTCCACAATATTTTCTTGGAAAAGTGAGGAGGGGAAGGTTGAGTAGCATAAATAAGACTTCATGCAAATAATTATGATTACTATACTGTATTTCCAGTAGTACTTATTGTTCATATTTTTTTCCATTCCCATTACGTATTCAAATAAAACACTTGAAAACTTCATCATCTGACTGTGGGAAATAGTTTGATAGAGAACTTTTGGAAACGAATTACTCTGTTATCAAAGTCCGTTATTACAAGACGTTAGAACTGACATGTAAAACCAAACAAGTTAAGTATGAATTAAAATTCCATGGTGCCATAATCCAACATTATATTGAAATTCCTCTCTTTTATTGGGTTAAAATAATCACCAGACAGTGTACTGCAGTATTGACATTTCAGTTGGTTTAGTTTTAGAAACCACGTTTAGTGTTTGAGCTTTTTAATGAGGTTTAAGATATATCTGACTTTGCAACAATTGCTTTATTTTAAAAATATACTTCAAAAGGACATGCCAAACAGCAAACTCTCTTGGGTACCTAACTCCAATTGCTCTTTATAATTTTTATGAATGAGGTTAATCCTAATTACAGATGAGAATGTTTGGGTTTTTTTGTTTTGTTTTGTTTTCTTCCCAGGCCTTAGACATCTGTTAATATCATAGGAAATTCAGTTTGGAGACTAAAAAGACTCTTCCAATGATCAGGATAATAAATGATCATTTGACTTTTGTTGATACATGAAAAATCATCCATGAAAACAAATGTCCCGTGCAAAATCTGTCTAGAATAAAACACAAAACTAAGGTAGATTAATCCTTAGAATTTTTTAATGGCACTGTACTCAACTATCAGTGTACCCTAAGATACTTCCCATATTTACTGTATTATTTTCTACACTGGTCTCAAATATTTATTTTTTCCTTAGGCCAGAAAACAGAATTCTGATTCATAAATCACACTCTGATGGAAACTTTTCTTTTGGATAGTACCACTTCATTCCCGAAGAGAAGTATTTACGTATTCTAACTTAATTTAACTCATAACTCATTTGGGGGGAATGAGCTTTGCTATATTTATGTCAGGGCACACTGCAGGCTGGCTGCCCCCCAAGGGACATCTGTGCCAGGCTGTCTGGGCAGGGTATGTCCCACCACCCCAGCCAGGGAGCCTAGTAGCTGGGGAATCCAGGGCAGCCCCAGGCATCTCCATGGGATGGGGACAGCCTGAGGCCAGGCCAGGACATCAGCCCACAGGTCAAGCCTGGTTC
>NW_010328001.1:20019-23948 GCF_000700745.2 Antrostomus carolinensis
TGGGGACAGACATCCTTGCTGGGTCAGGACTGAGGGCTCTAGGGGACCTGCTATTGATAGATGTCCTGAGGGCAGATCAAGGCCAGGTCAGCCTGTGAGTGTCCACCCTGGAGGTGGAGAAAGGAAGTGAGCTCTGTTCAATGTGCACATACATGAGTAATCTTCTTTTCCACTCGCAATTTTCCTTGCCTGTGGTGCAATGAAGCATGCATATATATTTTATTAAAATTTAGTCATACTACTAATGTTTCTCTCGTTATGAATTTGTCATCGTCTTCTGACTTTCCAGTGGCACAAGAATATTTTGCCTGTGATCCACTTGACTTCATCTGAATTTTATCAAGGTACACAGCCAATGACAGAACTAATATTTTGCTCAGGCATTAAACTTGTGCTAAATAATTCCTAAAAATCTTTGTCAAATACTTTTTTTATGTAATTCAGAAAATTCAAAGTGCCATAAAGTAGTCAAATTGTCTGCAAGTTATAACATGTGATTTAATCAGCCAATTAACATTGGTGTTATAAAATCTTCATTATCATATTTAGGACAACAGTAATTAAAGCTAAAAATGAGCAACTGAGAATGATAGAGACAGGACTAGTTGCTGCAGTAACCCAGTATCATATTGCTGAGAGAAACTCTAAGATCTGTATATTTGGAGTAAGCATTTTTTACCAGTACGTACAGACCTGGTTGAAGATCAATATGAAACCTGGTCTGCATGTAGTGATTCTTTGTAGAGCCTTGTGTTTAGCTATATACGTTATAAGTGCAAGAAAGGGGTCTCGGTTTATCAGCCCTCTATACTCGTTACTACCTGCACAAATAATCCTAATATATTAAAAACCCAAAAAAACCCCCAAACAAGTGATTGAACAGATTTTACTTGACATAATTCAAAGTAACTGTAATTCAGTGTTCATGAAACTTGCATGATATCTTTTCCATACAGAATGAGTTTGCTGTAGCTGATCTACAGCTTCTCTTCCAGGTTGTGAACTGTCACAAAGTAAGCAGCCTTATTTTTTGTTACAGGTGATGGTTTCAGCAATGCTTTCAAAGTGTTGCAAATGACTATGTGTTCTGGATGCTTTCAAAAACTTCCTTTGAAAAGCCATCTGTTGACAAATGATGCCTCCTTCTTCATCCCCAAGGATGAGAACCTTTCATTAAGTTTGACTTGGGTACAACATTTTTATTCCATCTCTAGTCTTCCAGCTCTCTTTCCTGTAGTTACCAAGTGGCTGATCATTTCATACCTGAACTGTCAGCCTATTCCACTGCAATGTTGCCTCGGAGACTTGAAAGTCTGATTCTCATTAACTCTTCATGAGAGTCAAAATCAATCACAATGCATTTCTAAATCTACCACTTTGGTATAATAGTTACTATGTGGAGCACTGACATACAGAGATTCTTTTTATTTTTTTAGTTTCCTCTATCCCATTACTACTACCTCGGCTCTGCTTTCATATGTTCTGCACTGTGAAAATCTGCTGAATGAATACTGACAAAAGCCTTTTACAAAGAGAAACAACGATTTAATAGTTTATTTGAAACTGGAACCTTATGCCTTCCACCTTGAGTAGCCTTTGAATTAAGTGCTGCAGTTATATGTACTGAAAGTGTAATGTATCTAAGTACATCAAAGACTAACTATGTTCTTGACTTCTAAAGAAAGACTTAGGAAAAGGTTCAAACACTAGATACTTCCTCCAAATTCTCATTCCAAGCAATCTACTTTACTAGTATCAAAACTATTCCTCACAGTTACTCTCAAGTAGGACAAATCTTTAAATTTATCTGATATCAGCACAAATAGGTACTAGTAGTAGAAATATTCAGTCTCTGAGACCCCAGAAAACTCGATTTTTTTCAGTTGCTAACACCCAATCAGGTCTCTGTTGACATAAAATTCATGTTTCTAACAAGAGTTCAGTTTCCAGGTGGCCTGTTTTTTACTGTAAAATTCTAGAAAAAAGCCCAGAACAACTAACATTTAAAGCTTAAGCTTGACATTATTTGTAAATGTTTGTGTAGCCTTAGATGTTTTATCAAGCACTCATATTACTTATTAACTAAATATCAGATCTAGCATACAACCTCAGCAAGTGGAAAAACAAAATGAGTCTTTAGATAGCCAAAGAAAAAAGAAAATAGTCACAAACTCTATCTGCTGCTATGGGCCTGAGTTACATAAACTGCCCTTTTATAAGGGCAGTTAATGACAGAACAAGGGGACATGGCTTGAAACTGGCAGAGGGTAGGTTTAGATTAGATATTAGGAAGAAGTTCTTCACTGTGAAAGTGGTGAGACCCTGGCCCAGGTTGCCCAGAGAAGCTGTGGCTGCTCCTCCCTGGAAGTGTTGAAGGCCAGGTTGGATGAGGTTTTGAGCAACCTGGTCTAGTGGAAGGTGTTCCTATGGCAGGGGGGTTGGGACTGGATGAGCTTTAAGGTCCCTTCCAACCCAAACCAGTCTGGGATTCTATGATACATGATTCTATCAGGTTTTCCTTGGCTGTTGCTACCAAGACATCTGTTTTAAGTCATTCCTCCACACACTTAAAGCACAGCTGCTGGACGAGCAGACTAAACTCTCATTAGCTATTTTCTAATTGACACATAGTTAGGTCCTTAAAGGACATAGTATGAACATGGTACTTTAAATGTTATGAAGATGAAACATATGGAAATTATTTATCTGGCCTGTGCTGACTTAAGGTTAAGCAGAGATAACTGGGATTTGAATCACTCCTACAAACTACCTTTAAGAGTAGATTGCAGGGTTGGAGATCTTCAGAAGGAAAAAGAGATAACTGTAGGAGAATATGACTAGTAATCACAAAATCATGAAACCACTGCCTACATTGAATGCAAAAGTGTTATTCATCACAGTTTAGTTCAAGACAGATTGAATCAGAGTTTTACTCACACTATGGTTAGTAATTCTTACCTTTCTCAATAGTTAGACTTACCATAAATTCTGCCTTCAAAAAGAGAAACAGCTTCCCTAATTAAATTGTTTATAAATGATAAGTAAATTAAAAGCAAATCTGGCTCCAGCTGAAAGTGTCATCAGGGATGGGCTTTAGATAGTGATAAACTCTTAAAATGTTATTGTTGGTAGTGGAGGAAAGAGTTTATATGATAGTGCCAGGACATAAATACCAAGCAATGGCCTCCTGCAGTCATTGTGAACATAAAGTTCGTGTTGTGTACATGAAATGACTCTGATAGTACAAAGTGCCCTGGTAGTTTGACATTGTCTCTAGTTGGATTTAACAATCCATTTAATAATTCCGATGTCATGCATCCCACAAAATGGGATATGATACTGACCACATTGTTTAAAATACAGTATTTTTTTTTTCTTCTAATAATACTATTGATTGGGAAACAGTTCTGTGCACTTCTGAGAAAATCATAAGTTGCAAAAAATGTAGACAGAGCACTTCAGTGAAAGGTGCATGTCACTATCACCCTTGCACATCCCTTACTAAAATAGAAACACATTTTATAAACTGAAGGTCTGTTACCTAACCAACTAAATATCACGAGTGACCTGACCTATGCAGAAATGTGACTCATCCCTCAATATCTTTTGCTGTCCCCTTTTCTGCCTAAATCCACGTTCTTTCCTCTTCCTTTTTAATTTAGTGAGTCATGTAGCTCTAAATACTAAAACTCTCATTATACTCTAATTTAATTCATATACATTCTACAGCTCATTTGATATCATTAATGTCAAGATTGAATGGCCTCTTACACGCAATGATTCATTAACACAGCACATTCGTTATGATGTTTGTCTTTCAACAGAATTTTCACCATTTATCCATCAGCACCAAAATTTTCTCATGAAAATCTATTGTCTATTAGTACAATGTTTAATAGATCTGTGAACATATGGGTTTTTTTTTTTTT
>NW_010328002.1:0-879 GCF_000700745.2 Antrostomus carolinensis
ACCCCAATACCCCCCACACCTCCAGATACCCCCACTCACCCGCCATCCTCATCCCCACTTGCCCTTCTTAAGAGTCAGCGCCAGGAGCTGAATTCTCTCCTCCAGCCTCACCACCTGCCCAACTCAAACAACAGGAAGCCGTGTGCCGCAGAGACAGGACCCAAACGCTAATCCTCCCGGACTTTAAAGCAGCAGCAATAAATTTAATCTGCAAAAGCCAATTAGAAGATTTTTATTTACCTCCTCCGTCACCATCAAAACCCTGAAAGCCCAGTTTCCTTCACCGTGTGTTAAAGCTGTGGCTGTGCTGCTGCTGGCAGCAACACCTGCCTTTGCTAACACCTGAAACAGGGACATCTAAAAACTGCCACCAGCACTGGCAGAGACATCACACAGAAAGGAAATAAAAGCGTGACTTTCTACACTATATCCTAAAACTTTACGTGAAAGGACAGGGAAAGGCTGATGGTTGCCTCAGAACAAAATTAAATGGTAGACAAATCTAGCTTGTGTGGAAAGCAAGCTGGGCTATGCTTAATCTCGTTACGGCTATGACACACTGCCCTAAACTAAATGAGAGTAGGCAGAAATATATCTTAATATCTGGGGTTGCTTCCACATTTATTAATGACAAAGTAATGCAAAAATCCCCTCAATAACAAGATATCATATATTAATAAAATGCCAGAAAGTGCTGCATGAAGGCCCAGATCTTGCAGTCATTTACTCTTTTTAAGACATTATTCAAACAAAAGAGTTTGGTGAAAGCAATTCCACCCAAGCAGAATTGGCGTTTCCCTTATTTATTTTATTGTAATTTACCCAAGCAGGTGAGTAAAGATGCACAATTTTTTAAACAGCGACCAAATAATCTCTTTC
>NW_010328002.1:897-8397 GCF_000700745.2 Antrostomus carolinensis
TTTCCCTTTCCCACCTCCTCAAAAGACATGTGCAGATTTTGGAGATTATTTTATCCATTTTTGAAACTTTTAAGTTGTATCTAGAAACACAACCCTTCAGAAGAAAAAAAATAGTACAAGGTTCAAAAATTCAGAGGCAAACCATTTCTGTCTTAGAGAACTCTGGTTTTACAGAAGCTTAAGTGAACTTAATCTTGTTATGAAAGGATTGGATGGCTTAAACGATCCACAATGGAAAACTGAGCCTTTTGCCTCTTCATTAAGTATTAAAACTCATCCTAGTTGATAGTGTTGGAAAAGTAAAAGCATCCGATAGCTGTATGGTGACCTGTATGACCTACGTGCAGAGCTTGTGCATCACAAAAAATTGCCACCAAATCCAGTAACTTCAACCCAACCTCAACCAAGAGGCCAAATGCTGAGTGGAGCCTGGTCCCTCCAGGACACTCATCTGGGCAAAGAACCGAGCTTGTGTATCCACTGCCAACTTTTCTGGGGACTTGCGTCCTTCACACAATCGACACAGCACCTTTTGTTAGTAGCTAACCAATGGGAACAATAATCATAGAATCATAGAATGGTTTGGGTTGGAAAGGACCTTCAAGCTCATCCAGTTCCAACCCCCCTGCCATCAGCAGGGACCCCTTCCACTAGACCAGGTTGCTCAAAGCCTCATCCAGCCTGGCCTTCAACACTTCCAGGGAGGGGACATCCACAACTTCCTTGGGCAACCTGTTCCAGTGTCTGACCACCCTCACAGTGAAGAACTTCTTCCTAATATCTAATCTAAACCTCCCCTCTTTCAGCTTAAACCCATTTCCCCTTGTTCTGTCATTAACTGCCCTTATGAAAAGTCCTTCCCCAGCTTTCTTGTAGCCCCTTCAGGTACTGGGAGGCCGCTATAAGATCTCCCCGGAGCCTTCTCTTCTCCAGGCTGAACAGCCCCAACTCTCTCAGCCTGTCCTCACAGCAGAGCTGCTCCAGCCCTCGCATCATCCTGGTGGCCTCCTCTGGACTTGTTCTAGCTGCTCCAGGTCTCTCTTGTGATGGGGACTCCAGAACTGGACGCAGTATTCCAGGTGGGGCCTCACAAGAGCGGAGTAGAGGGGCAGAATCACACCAGAAAAGAATAAAAATATAAAGGAATAAAAGGACAAACTTCTCCCTGATGACATTTCCTGCTGCTCCGTTTAGCATTCCCTCTTCATGGCTGCCCCCAGCGCAGCCGCTCCTGCCCGCCCTTCCTCACCCTGGGCAGTTGTTACTGCTCGGCACAACCACAGCATCAACATTGTCAAACAATCCTGCAATGGCATTGTGTCTCAGACAATGTTGGGTCACCACCAACAAGTAGTGAATAACCTGTGCTGACAAGGCATTACAGCCCTGCCATAACCAATCACCGTCTGACTGAAGCAAAATGGCACTTAAATTACAACAGAATATAGAACAGCATGTTTATTAAATTGGCATAAGCAGTCAGCTAAACAAAACAAAACAGAAGTGAAGATACTGGCAACATGAGTCAGAGCTACAAACCAGCAGTAATTTTAATGCCTTTATGTTAGATGAGATCTGGCAAAAGACTGGGTTTTAATTTTGGTGATTTTTTTAAAAAATAAATTTCAATTAAAAGTACTCGGTAACAAGAACATGATCTAGTGGAAAATGACTGAGTCCAAGGTAAACAAATTTCAAGAAGAACCCCAAATGGGATAAAACATGGAGATTATGAAAAGGCTACATCTGACCTGTCAAGATGAGAAAGTCCCAGAGTTTTTATTAAAAGGGGGCAGTGAGGAAGGCAACCTGCTGTTTAGGGAAGCTGTATATTTAATTTTAGTGTCTATAATGGCATAGCCCATGACTATAAGGTATTATTTAAGACCTATCATGCTATTTCCTTGGAGGATATCTCTCTGCACTTTCACAGTATGCTGCAGTTTGCTAGTCTCTGTACAATTTAAGTACTGTTTACTGATTATTATTGAGTATGGGACAAAATTCACCCTCTCTGGACCAATAAATATAAGCTTTATACACAGAGTAGCAAGATGGTTCAACTGCTGCCTGCCACCATGTGATTCAATGAACATACACTTTAAGAAAATGAGAACAAAACAAAATACCCAAACACAGAGTCAAGGTTTATTAACACAACATACTGCAAATCTAATTAAAAGTCAAATAGGCAATACCCTCATCAAAATCCAAATGTTCTTTACAGAAACATCAAGGAAGAAGGGGCATACAAGGGACGATACCACCAAGGTAATCAGAATTCATCTTCTGGGACTCATACCCTATTACTCGAAGCTCATTATCAGTACTCCATACAGTAAAGCAACACCTAGAGACCACATCATTAGCTTCCTCCACATCCATTACCCCATAGTTGGAAAAACTGTAACAAAAAGCCCCACCAATACCCAAGAAAAATCAGATTTTTTTTTGTTCCATGGGATATACAAGCCTGCTGAAATTTTAAATAAGATGCTATTAAACCAAACGCTACAAAACAGCATCAGAACCTTGTAAAAATGGGACTGGTCCTTTTTAAATATGACTGTAGCCTAATAATGAATGTAGCCTAGCTGTTACACTATTCTAACATCTACATTTTGTCTGTTTAATGATACAGCCATGGCTGCTTCCTCTTTCTCTTCTGGATTTGGATTCTTTGTCTGCTGATCTATCCCTCTCTGTCAACTGGCAAAGCATAGTTCATTAAGTGACTAAATGTAAGTGACTACTCTGAAACACATCACCTAATTAGTTGAAGGAGAACACTAACTCTCCTCTACATTAACTGTCCAAAACAAAGACAGAAAACCTCTAGCCTAGAGGGAGAGCAAACATGAAAATAGAAATGGTCACCTTGAGTTTTACATGCTAGATATACAGAAAAATTCTCAGTCAACAGAAGCTGAAGAAAACAGTTACCACAATATTCAAGGAAATAAACAATACACCTCCCATTATAATAGTTACAGAAACACAAGTTTACAAAATTGTCCAAACCTAATTCCAAACAACAAACCATTCCAGGGGCAGCAAGCACCTTCCTCTCTCACTGTGAAAATGGTGAGGAGAAAAGGGCTGTTGAGCAGAGGTAACTGCTAGGAGGGAATGAAGGGAGGGGTTAACGTTACACCACTGCTACACTCCATGTCTGTCAGAACCCACCTTGCAGTGCTCCACAACCTATAAAAGGCTGTGTTCACATTTATTAGGTTTCACTCTCGGAGGTGACAGTGACAGTGACTGTCAATATCTAGTACATACAATATCTAGTGCTTCTACGCTGCTCTCTATCTGCACCTCAACAGAAGCAGAAACTGGGATCCAGCACCATGTAGTAACAACCTCTTGCAGAAAAGACAAGAACTTGCAATACCAGAAGTCAGATCTGTTGTAGGTCAAGAGAAGAGGATGTGGTAACAAATAGGAATCAAAGCACTAGACTCCTCCTAGGACCCAACCTGCTAATTTGCTGAATTTTCTTTTTGGTTGACTCTATTAACCAGGGAAAAGGAACACTGTTGTGCAATTGTGTCACCCTGATAAACGAGCTGAGAGTCGGGAACAGCACGTGGCTGACGCTAAGGCAAGTTCAGTCTCCAGCAGTGACAGACACATGTTTGGTCCCTAACTTTTACTTCCACCCCAGTGAGGGGGCAGAGTCATGTCCTCAGCACCTATTCATCTGCTTCAGCCAGGCCAGCCTGCCTGCTGGAGCCTTTGCCCATCCACCTGTACATCGAGCTGGAGGTTGTGTCCCACACAGGGCTGATGTTATTCCAGGGGAAAAAGGACCTGGGCAGGACTTTGCACAGCACCCTTCTGGGCAGCTCAACAGCCTCATCACAACCTGGCTGAGAACAATTTCACATCACCTTTTTCAGGTGCTCTCCACCTCTGCCACACACACAGCATGCTAACCCTGTCTTCTCAGCACCTACAGAGAACGGGCAACAAATTGAGCTCAACTGTTTTAGAGAGAAGATGATCATACCTATTCTGTACTTTCATGGTGAACAGAAAGTTCACAATAGCATAGAAGTCCTAGATATGGCCAAAAAAAGGATTGTTGAAGGTTATCTTCAGAGTTTCTCATAAGCCTTATTTGCAGGAGGGATCAGGGTACAGATAAGAACTATGAACACAGGCAGTAGACACAGGTGGGGATTGCAGAGGCAGAACAGGTCCCCAGCGCGTGTGTTGGGGAGATTCTGGACACATTGTTGCTTGTAACACAGGACAAAACGTTGCTGTGGTCAAGGAGTTACTTCTGTCCAGACTGGACAGTCATGTCTGTAAAATACTTCCAGATTTGCCATCAATTTCCTTCTCCTCCTTCCCTGAGACTGTCCGTTGTGTTGTGAGCCTCAGGAGCAGAACACAAGTTATCAGCCCTGGCATTATCTGCTTCCCCAGTTCCTATCCCTCGTGCAGGAAGTTACTACACTCTGCCTTCAGTCCTAGTTCTTCACAGGGTGAGAAGCACTGGAAACACAACAGAGGAAAGGTTCCTGGGCCTGGGAAACAAGTACATCTGCCCAGCGTGCCCATCCCAGCTGCCAGACTCCCAAGCCCAGCTGCACAGCGGGTGCTCAGGAAGGCATAAAATCCGCATGAGTCACACTGATGGGCAGAGCACTGACAGGAGGAAGACATCTCATCTGCTGTGTTGCATTTCCTGGTGCTCTTTGGTACCATTAATTAATGTCACTCTAGCATCCCACCCAAGGGCTACAAGAAGTTGGCGTATCTACAAGCACCCATTCAAGACGGGGAATTCTCTGCATATCAGACTGCACTGGAGTTGTCAGGTTGGTCTCCCAAATGGAACTCCCAAGGTATCGGCACAGGCATCGAGAAAGGATCGCTGACCTAACAGCCGCATCGCTGAAATATTATCTGTTGCTCACTCTCACTAAGGGAAGATCCTCGTGCATTGTGGGAGTCACAGAAACCTGACTAAGCCTGAATCTGCTAATGGCCGATTAAAGGATCATACTGCAGAGGGTATGAGGCAGGACCTGAGCATCACAGATTAACCTGAGGCTCAGTGAAGCAGAGGATGGCTGCCTTCCTCAATTCAGGGTGACCCTACGCCTTACAACACCAGCCAAAGGTGAGGTAAGGTTAAGGTACCGCATTTAAGTCATCCTGTATTGTTTGGGGGAGGGGTTCCTCTCACAAGGGAGCTGCAAGCTCTTGTAGCTCATCTTCAGGTAAGATACCAACATGATCATAAGTACCATATAAAACCCATGTGCATTTTCACCTCTGTCACACAGTATCAAAAAATCTTCTGAAGATTCTAACTGTAAATCAGCAGGCTCACACCCTCTGAGAGATCTGACAAAAACAGGAGGAATAAACTTTGGTGGAGCCCAAGGCATCAAAACTGAACCCCAGGGACAAGCAGTTGCGCTGGGTGTTGCAGAGGCAGACGGCTCTATAGCTGTCTCGGTAAGACAGCAGGCTTCATAGCCAAGGGAAATCCTCGAGGCCCCAAGCTTCCCTTTTATTCCACTCAGATTAATTTACTTGCAATCAGTACACAAGCTATGAACTACAACACAAGTATTTTACCATCAATGGCAATCTGAATTAAAAAATAAAGAATAAATCTAGTAAGGAACAAAACAAATAACCAACGGTTTGCTCAGTGACATGCAGCTTTCTACACTACAGGTGAAGACTAAGACTTTCAAATGAAAATAACAGTTTGGGATTTCAGTTTCTTTCAGCATGCCACTGTGAGGTAGCCCATATCCAGTCTGGTTTCAATCAGTCTCAGCATCTCTCAGAAGTCTGTACACATAAAACACTGCAGCTTGGCCATCGGTGCCGATGCTTTTGGTTGTTACTCAAGTAGATCAGCGTGTGGAATTTCTATTTAGCAGAACATTCTGACAGTTCAATGCCTTTTGCCTTCTCAGGGTGGAAATAAATATCAGTATTTCAAAAGTATCTGTGAAATGCTTTTGAGAAGCTTCATTTTAACAAAGGCAAATGACAAGGTTGAAGGTTGATTATCATTATATAATCATTCAATAAAAGCATAAATTAAATCAACCCCTTTCACCTCCCTTCCCAATCCAATGTGCTTGATCAAATCACCCTTTCCAATAGAGAAAATACATCAAAAAAAAATATTGACCATCTTTACTCACTACTTTGGCACACATATATATGATGTGCTACACAAATGGCAAATACATCCACCTCTCTGCAACCTTATAAATTTGTTCCTCCACATGCCAAGAAGTTCAGCTTGCCCTGTTGGAAATTCCTGTGACTAACCTGCATGCTGCAGCCAGTTCCAGAAGGTGCCAGAGAGGAAGCAGAGCCCTGCATTGTTTTCTCTCCTTGCCTATTTCCCCCTCACTCACACCCCCAACTTCTTACCAGAGAGTTGCACTTTTGTACTTTGGGGCCTCTTATTTTAATTTATGCAACAGCTTAAAACATTTTGTTAGGGCTGAGTGAGACCATCTGTGCGAGAAATAAAAGATGCCTAAGGGTAAAATAGGCAAGAGCAGTAATGCTGAATATGTGGAAGGCAATCGACTGCCTATGGATTTCGTATCTACCGCTGTGACCTTTCAAACGATGGAGTACAGTCAAGGGTAATTTCCACATCACGTCTGCTCCAGAAAGGAAAATTAATCCAGAAAAGGATTGGTACTTTCCAGAAAACTGGACAGCGCAATTGCCTGTCACTTCTCAATGTCTACATAGAATTTAGCATGACATTTGCATAACATTATAACAAATCTCCTTCATTATGTCCTACAAGAAGATCTGCCAGCATGTTTTCCTGAGGTGAGCTAAGGCTCCAGTTGATTCTGAAACAAACTTTTTGTCAAGGATGGCAATATTGCTCTTTAAAATGATGGATCACTTCCTACAACTCTTAAATTACCATTACAAAGCCCTGACCTCGTGTGCATTAAGTATTCCCTAAAGATGTTAAGGAATATTTTACGAGTTGTTTCATTTTGCTGTCTTCTTTCTGATTACCTTTGGGGCTTATTAAGAAAGTACTTTCCTTTTCTTTTCTTTTTTTTTTAAATAACTTAAGAGTGGTCCAGAACTAAGAGAGAAAAAGAAACTCAATTGGGGTTGAAATATATTTAAGTTCAAAGATGAAAGAGTTTTATTTACAGAAAACAGTTTCAAGGAAAGTAGTGAGTACTTTTATCTAGGGAACCTCCTTCCTCCCTTCTTTAAAGCAATTACACACACGTAAAGCACACAGATGGAAAGTTTTGCCTCACTGTTGACCTTGTATCCTGGAAAAGAAAAATCACCTTCAAGATGACAGGTGACAATGGGCCAAGTTCATCAGTGGCACAGGCTGGTTTTCAGAGCTTGAGGCACAAGGGTACATGGGAAGACTTTCAAGAAGGAACACAGGTCACAAAAAGGACATAACTGGAATCACTACCAGAAACCTTCAGAAAAGGCATTGATGGAAAACCTGCT
>NW_010328002.1:13397-24169 GCF_000700745.2 Antrostomus carolinensis
TCATCTACTGTAAATACCAAGTCCAGGGTAAAATAAACAAGGAAGGTAAGATCCAGGGAGCTGCTTGGAAATAGAATTGCAGAGACACACAGGCATCGCCCCCCACTGTGACTTGAGAGGAGAAGAAAAGGGAATTTTTTCAAACAGCAGAAACTACCCAACTTGAGAGAGGCCAACAGCACCCCTAACTTCATGAAATAAATGCCTAAATGATGAGATGCTGAAGCGATGTACAGCTTTGAGCTTCAAAACCACTCATTTTCAACATGTTAATCACTTTTCTTTCATAGGGAAAAAGACTAACTTTCCTTTAAGGTACCATGTTGACTGTAGGGATGAAGTTTTAATTCCTGTTAATAAATGTTTTCACACATTCCTTGTGTGATCCTGGGCAGGTTTGGAGATTTCTAAAAGCATTCATCATTCTGCCATCTCTGCTTCTGAAAATTAATGAAAACTTTACCATTCAGTGAACGAAGCATTAGGCCAGTTCTGAACTCCAGGTTTTATTGAATTCTTACTTTGTTATTTCTCTGAGACATTGACAGAATCAATTTATGCCTGAAAATGTCTTTGAGACTCCTGAAGTATTGTAACTCTGAATGACAAATATTTTTAATGTGAGTGATTTTTAAACAGTCAGCAACTTAACAAGTTGGATAGTATCTAGAACACTGAGGTCCACTCTGATCAAAACTTCTCATTATTATTTCTGTAGAAATATTAAGTAAATTATTGCTGTGACAACAAAAATTTGATTTTTTTTTTCCAAGCTTGAAATTCTAGATATTCGACATCTAAATGAATTTCTACAATACAATGGTCACTGAGTTTTGGGAGAAAGGTCACAAAGCTTTGATTTTTGCGTAAATTATTTATGTCATAATCCCCAAATGAATCACTTGTTGAAGGACTGACACAATGTACATTTCAAATCTACAGAAGTGACACAATGCAGTTGTCAATTTTCATACTGATATAGGTCTCCAATTGCATTTCATACATGAGTGTGTTAGCAAAAGCTTAATGTGCCTTGAACAGCTCTGCTATCCAAGCTCAAATGCAGCCTCATGACTGTGAGTTCCTCACCATGAAAGAAATGGCTCCCAGAAATCCTTCCTATGCTTTTATCAGCATCCCCATTAAAATAAACAAATGAAAATAACCCAGATGCAAACATCACTCATCTCTTTCTTTGCAGGAAAAAAGAAAGAATTTCTTTGTGAATGGAAAAGTTTGATGACAAGCTTTGGCCAAAACCCGCGAGTTTATCAGAATGCAATCCCATTGCAATCCCATTCCTGATGTGGGCCGCTGCAAAGTTCAAAGATTACAGGCCAGGCTTCAATTACACCAGACTGTTTACACATTTCTTTCTCTCCCTGCCCTTCTGCTGCCCCTGTGCTCAGATGTCATATTATCGTTATCAGCAGATTAAAAAAACCTCTTTGCAGAAACACTTATCTGTATGATGCCAGCGATGACACTTAAGCTTCAACTTTCCTATTTAACACTCCATGTGCCTTACTGATATCATCCTGGACAGATGAAATTATGTGTTCAAGACTTTCAGGGTCAGAAGAACAGCCAAAACAGGTTGGGATAATGGTCCATCAGCCTAACCTCCTGTCTCCAATCTGTTTCAGAGGAAGAGACGGAAATATCTCAAAGTCATAGGATAAACCTCCACTGAATAAACTTTCCTCCTGTCACACAAGATTTATAGCCTTGCTTAAGTCTGGATTCTTGACAGTTCTCTCCTAAAACTCTTCTTTATTTTTAGTACTTACTGTAACAGCTGGAGACACTCTTCTTGTTGATATGAATCAACACCAAATCCTTCTCAAGCCTGATCCGAGGAATTATTTTTTCCTGAGCTTAAAAGAAAGAACTAACAAAACCCCTTGGCTTGCTGCTAATTTCGCAACTTCTCATTTCTTTGGGCTTCTCCTTGCTTTTGAATTATGATCCACTGTAGCCAACAAACACATCTGAGAGGAACATTTCTGAATCGCAAAATACAGGTCCTGGATGCTTCTCCAAGGGGCAGCGTGGCCCACTTAACCGCGAGGAACTTCACTGGAGTGCCTCAAGACAGCAGGAAGGCAAAACCCAAGTCCTTCACGTCCCTGTCAGATACTGCACAGTCTTTAACAAGTTTCCTATTGTCAGATATTTAACAGATGTCATGAATAGTCTGTCCTGTCATGCTTGGGTACTTATTAACATGTTAAAATTAATAACAGTACATCTGATTCCATTTTTAAAAAGCATGAAATTTATGCCTAACATTTCTGGCATCACAGATAGCCAACCAAAAGAATAACGTAGACGTTAAAAAACCTGCTCCTTTGTATTGTCTTGTTGCTGAGTGGAAGCATCAAACTACTTCCTCTAAGGTACAGTCTGACAAAAAAACCAAACCAAGAACCCAAAGGATCAAAATGGCTTTAGCTAGGTGTGGTGCTAGTCTGTAATCTAGGAACACCAACATTTGATAATTGCATTAGCACTCTGTGTGACCTCATCAGGAAGGTAAAATTACTCTATAATTATATTGGCTCATTAGAATTTCCTGTAGGAATATACTACTTTAACTTAAGTCAGAAAAAACAAGCAGCAAAATGCCATCATGACCATACAACTTCCGACCAGACCTTTGTAGGGGCAATTACAGGACAATGGCCAACTTCCACACTTCAGCTTGACACTGTGCAGCTCTCCTCCAAGATCAGGACTGCTTTAGAAAGTGAAATACCTACAGGCCGATGCACCATGGAGGTAAAAGACACTCTGGAGGAATTGAACTAGTTTGTAGCTTGAGGGAAAAAATGCTCTGTACTCCTCTGTGGCCTCACAACACCAGAGGAAGCAAAGGGGTGTGAGGATATTGATAGAAAGGGTAGGGAGAAAAATGACAAAAGTGATATGCCAGTCTTTACATTGTTTCCTAAATAATGTCTCGTTCTGAATAAAAAATACCTTGGTTCAAAAAGGATCCCTGATCACAGAGCAGACTTCTGTTCATAGCATACAGAGGAAGAAAAATGAGGAAGTCAAGCCTAGCCTAGTCCTGCAGATACAGTCTTAGCTGATATACATGCTAATGTAAATTGGGGCCTGGTCTCAAAATGAGAAAAATGCACCAAATTCCCAGGAAAAATGAAGTTCCAGCCATCCATCAGCCAGAAGCTGGTGAAGTAACAACATGGTACCAGCAACACACATTTTTCATTCCTAACTTATCTTCCCATACATGACATTTGATTAAGAATTGGAATAAAGTAAATGTGTATTTATTTTGCTTTTTTTTCTGACTACTTAATCTGTGGAAAACAGCAATTACTAGTGACTTCTGAATATGGTTCTCGGTCAGCAGGCTCATCTCAATAAACTTCCACTTAAGAAAAATAACTGTAAAATCCATTCCTGTATTTTGTTTATTTCTTAATATACCAGGGTCTTGTGTGTTACAATAAACAAAACTGGCATGAAAGAAATCAGTCATACTGTGTCAAAACTAAACACATCTAATTTTACAAAGTGTCTGGAGATGATACCTGACAGAAGGCAGAAGAGCTTTATATTATATATTTAGTGAGAAAAGTGGAGCCATCTTTGATTTTTCTAGTTAAAAATACTGCTGCAGGTATGAACAGAAAACCAAACTCCTGAAAAGTGTGAAAAACTCTTACTTCTCTTTCACTGAAGGGAAAAAAGATCCTTTTTAAACATGTTTCAAAAAAAAAAAAAAATTAAAAATAACCCAGACAGAGACATTTTCAGCCACCTTTCATTGCTGGGGGTGGTTTTATGGCCAACTTACAAAGAGGTTTTTAAAAGTACTGAATATACAGCCAGGACCTTAACACCAGCAGCCATGGCTAAAGTACTGAGCACGTGGAGTTTACATTCAACCTGTCCAAACTGCAGCTCACCCAGCTCACTTCCATGGGCCACCATTTCCTCTGCAGATGGTACACAGAGGCAGCAGTCAAACATGGGTGACATATTAAGATCATGACAACGCAATGATGACAAACTTCCAGACAGTAAACATGAGACAGTAAACACTACTGCCAGCACATACACAGAGAAAAGAAGCAAAAAAAAGCCAACCGAGGCACCATCAAAAAATCCCAAGAACAGCAACAGCCATCAAAAATGTTAAATATCTGTCTCAAAATGAAAAATCAACCTTTTCTTCAGGCAGCCTCTTAGACAGCGTGTACAGAGCAGCCAGAGCACAGCTCAGAGTGCTCTTACCTTTTCAGTCACTTAGGTCTTTAACTTCTGGGTGATCTCTCCCACATTACCTAAGATATAGTGAGTTGTTCAGAAATAAATACGCACACCTAGAAGTAAATAAATAAATAAAAGCAGATATACTTAAAGCAGATGTAACCTGTGACTACATCCATGTAATTTTCTAAAAAGGAAATTTGGTTTGGACATCCATTTGTACATAAGGGAGGAAAAGCCAGAAAGAAGGACCCTACTGATAACAAATATATCCCAGCTAGTAAATAAAAGGGAAATTGAATATATATACAAATCCAGTTCATAGATATTCACTTAAGGCAGGCAGGTTTTCCTGGTTTCTCCACATTAAAGTCATTCAGAGCCTCTGTGCTCAACTGGTGCAGAGGTCTGCTGTCAAACTTCCTCCACACCACATACATAAAACCCCCCAAAACACCATACACTGACAAAAGATAAACCCACAAAAAATAACTGAGTTTCAGCACTGATACAACAAAGTACCTGCTGTTCTGTAGAAGAACCGATAGAACAAGTGGCAAATAAATATTTTGGTCATTTAAAAACTATTTTGGGAAGCCATAACAATTTGCTTTTAAAATGCTTACTTAAAAAGTACTCAAAAGCTGCTCATTTTGTTTAAGGACTTCAATAAAAGTTCCACTTTGGAATAAGCATTCCACCAATAACCCACTCCAAGCCTTTTTCTGGCTCACAGGCAAACACTATGTCTTTCTTCTTCACGTATTTCAAAAGCTACAGGGCTCCCTCAAATTTTCACTGCAAATAGAACAGGGAAAGATAATTCTACTTGAGACTTCTCTGTCTAGTATGAAGCCAGTTTCTTGCTTATACAAATGCAAACATTTACAAAGTTGTGAATAAAGCTAAGAGTACACACTCTCTTTCTCTTCTAATACTTTCATTGTTTTTAAACAAAGTCAATTTACACTGAAAACTTACACACCAAACAAAAAAAAAAATCAGCAAACCTCATTTTATTTTGAACAACAGGAAATAAAAAGCTGATATCCAAAACATAGAGATATTTTGCTTTAATGATTCTAAACCAATCAATCCAGGAAGGGCCACATCATGTAAATAGAGAAAGATGCTCAGTGTCCCCTCAGTATTCCCAACACAGGCAGATGTCAGGCTGGCAGAAGGAATGCCAAATGTCTATCAATGAGATATTACCATGGCCAGAAATAACTGAGTTACCATGGCTGGGCGGTCACTTTGTAAGACAGTCCAAGTGGGGGAAACATTTACTCTTCAAGTTGAGAATTCTAAAATCAATCTAATGTCAGTTAAAAATAGGAGTCATAACATAACTGATACGCTGATCACAGAAACCACACAGGGAAGATGCTGCTATTTCTGTAAATACAAGACAGTGTAAAGTAATGTAGTTCCAACTGAATGCAGGGAATCTACACTCGTTTATGACAGATGAACATCTGGTCTTTCATATTTGCAGAAAGGTAGGATAAATACTACGCCATCGTTCCAACACACTCCCATTAACTCCACCAACTTAAATGGATTTACACCAGAAAATCTCTTTTCTTAGACTCTCAAGTTGAAAAACTATGCAGACAATAAAAAAAATACCTGGCAAGAATAAAAGTAGGCAATCACTGGTGCTTCACACTGGAGTTTTCTGAAAATTCAAATGACATGGGAAAATTTCAAATGCACATTAGTGATCTAAAACCCAGCTTCTATTTCCATAAGTCATTTCAGCCACTGAGGAGCCTGGCCTTTGCCATCTTCCAGCAAAATTTAGGACTGCAAGAGATTAGCCACCTTTTGATAAACGCCTTAGGCTCCTATGTTCCTGCTTTTACAGATGTGAGCCACAGCTGAATTGTGAAGGTTAAAGACAAAATTCTGTCTTACACTACCTCTCTTCAGCTGCAAATGCCCACTCACACAAACCATGCACTGCATTACACTGTGTCAAGGTCTGCTCACCTGGAAACAGAGTCGAGAGGTCTTAAAAATTCCCTGGTCCTGAAGGGAACTGCTTGACTTGATGAATGAGTACCACCACGTAACTTTAAATCCCTTCAAAATAACCCAGCAGCAACGACAACAAAAATCTCGAGCTCTTCTGGTAGGACAGGTGGTATGTTAAAGTGTCTCGTATCACATCTTTCCTTCACATCTAACTCATCTGTCCTTTTCTTTCATTGAAAAACACAATACATATTGTTAGGTTTTGTGTGTAACTATGTGTGGTGTTTATCACATTTTGTGCCATCTAATTAGTTTACTAGCAATTAAAAATAAAACCATAGCAGAGCTCCACTTGCCAGTTTCACCTTGTCACAAATGTGCTTGACGTTCACTGTGTCTTAAATAAAACGTATCACTAGCAGGGAAAGATCTTTCCCATCAATTTTTTTTCCACCATTTGGTATAATTATTCCTGACAATTTGCCCATCACACTCTTAAGAGTCTTTCCAGAAGGAGAAAAATACTACTTTGTGTTCTTGTGATCACAAGTCTAATTGAGCGTAAAACAAATCTGTTAAAAAGAAAGAAAGAAAAAAAAAAAGAGAAGAAAAAAAAAGAGATTGAGGAAAGACAGGCTAATGTTTCACTCAGTTAAAAATAATATAATACGATGAGCAAAATAACAAGGAAATGTGCTACCAATCACTCCTGGAAATCTGAATAGATTTTTCTTCCCCTGATTTCCAGAGGAAGTCTCTGCAGCAGATGCTGTTTTCATATAACTGATGATGACATTCAGGTCTATTTTACTGTGACGTACAGCTTTTTTTTTTCCCCATAGTTTTTAATTATGCCTATCATGATTCCTTTCAAGCTGGAGCACGGCACTTGCAAGGTCGCAGTGGTACATCGCTGTTAGCGCCGATGGTGACTGGTGCGAAGGCCACTTTCCCTTTAATCTGTGGCAGCAGCAAACTACGTGCCACGTGTGTAATTTAAACTGACAGGAAACATTAGCATTACCGTACACTTTGTCAATTAAATGATGGTTTAATCAGTACAAATCTGAATGGTCAAATAATGTTATAATTAAAAGGAAATAACGGAAAGTGGTTTGGTGATTAATTAACAGAACAGCAAGTACCAGCAGCACATCTTGTATGTGATATTACTTCTCTGCTGTTATACACTGGCTGGGGTGGGGGCGGTGGAAGGCGCGCTGACCTTGCAGCCTGAGAAAATCCATTTCTGAACTGCAGATCCAGCAGCAACGGCAATTTTCACAAGCTCAAATAAATGAGGGGGAGCTTTACCTTTTTACCTTCCCCGCAGTGCTCTTCAAAGCACTGCCATATACAATCACCAGTGACTCTGGACTATTTTTTTTTCCCTGTCTGCCTTTACAAATAGGAGACGGGATACCTTGTAAACCCTGGACACCTTGACATATATCTCGAGCACCAGAAAATAATGCACTGTCTTTATCTCCCACTGGCTGATGTCTTGATCACTGCAGCAGCTCTGTCCCTTTCTTTCCACACTGGCATGCAACAAGCGACAGTATAATCTGCAACCAGTCTGTGAGACATATTGTAACACACAGGATTAAATACCTTATTTCAATCACCAAAGTAGTGCACCACTAATGAGGAAGCACTGGCTCTGGCATGTCTATAATGCATCAGTGTGCACTGTATCAAGTATGAAATGATATGCTTACAATGTCAGGAGGACTTTTATGATTCAAGAAAAAAAACAAAAAACCAAAACAGTTTTCCAGTGGTGAGTGCTAGTCTGGATAGCAGGGCTTCACTTACAAATATTCTCAATATTCACACCTCTAAAGAAACTTATCAGGGATGTTTAAAGGTCCCAAATGAAGGCATGTAAAATCTGAAACTATTTTTTTTAGATGACACAAGCTTTAAAAATCTGTGCTTAATTTGAGATGAGTATGATCAGATCTTAGAATTGAACCTACTGCTAAAGTTTAGTCCCCTGGACTGTCACAGGGATGCCAGCTCTGCTTTGACTGTCTGGCCTCCAGCAGACAAAGGCTGGTATCATAAATGTCATCCTTTCACTTTGAGTCATCAATCCACCTCATAATGGGCAAAAAAAAGACCAGCAGATGGATGTGTTAAAAACAACCAATAGGTCAGCAATAGAGTCAGGTCAAACCCTATGATTCAGAATGCAGAGAGCTGCCCCAGTGCCAGCGGAGCACGGTACACCCACCAAATTTTCTAAGGTCCACGGTGAGGGAACAACAGAACACTGAAGACTCTTCATCCAAATTTATCATGTTTTGCCTTATTACAGTGTGTCGTACAAGGAAAGAGCAACATGCACATTCAATCACGGGTAAAATGAGGGTGGGATGTTATATTTAATATTTATACGCATGGCATACTGGCAAAATTACTGGCATCTGTATGTGTGTGAATGACTGTTTTGAGGAACATGTGTTGTGTGCAATGCTGTTTATTATCAGTAAATGAAGCCAAAAGCTAAGTTGAAAATGAATGCTAAATTAAAAATTATATAAAATGGAGTGAAATGATTTAATTAGCAGATTATAAGTGACATGCTTTACTATTAGAACTAGCTTGGGAGGGATTGAGGCAAGGGAGGAGGGAAAAAAAAAACAACCTTGACTAGACACAGAAGGGTGGAAAAACATTTCTTTTTCCTCTTTCTGTGGAGTTACAAACACAGTAACATATTGTCCTGGTGTTTATAATCACAGACTCTGCTGCCGTCACAGTACTTGCTTAATGAGGCAGCCAGTTAGAAATAATGAGACTTTGAAACAAATTGTTCTCACTTCTAAAAAGGTAAAGAGGAAGGATGCGTGGTACCCTAATACAGCGCACTAAGTGTGTTTTGGTAACATCTCTATACTTAACTCCTCGCATTGTATCCCTCCAAGGGAATTTCTGAGTGCTATGGTGTCTTACAAAACTAAGAAAAAAAGCTCAGAACTCTATTTATTCACAGGTTTTGCCACTAACTTGTTGCATGACTTCATTTCAAAAGCATTACTTGCTAAATCAATTAACTTATTTGAAACGGAACATTTTTTGCTTGGTCTCTACCTTTAAAATGGAATATTTCACCTGTATAGTGATCTTCTATTAAAACTGTCAATATTCTTTGATTGAGCTTCTCTGTGCTGCCAGGAGCACAGCTGGAAAGCAGCCTGACACCCCGCCTGCTAAATGGCATGTCGGGGTGTAAGGAAGGAGGGAAATCCAGCCCTCCAGCCTACACAGGGCAGGTACTCATCTGCACGACTCCCTGGCACCACAGCCAGTGAAAGAAGGTAGATTTGCAGACTCCTTCCCATCATTTCCCTGGACATCTCATCTTGTCCCAGCACTATCCTCCTACACACAGACTTTTTAAACAGCATATGGAGCTCACAGCCCGGCTTGCTCTGTCCCCAGCGTGCTTATCCCCTGGGCTGCCTGTCAAACTCCTACTCCCCTGCTCCCAGAGAGCAAAATCATCTAAGTCTGCTGCACCCTGAGAATGCTCAGTGTTCAATATAGCCTTAAAAAAACATTACCACACACAAGCCCCTCTTGGATAAAATAATCCTGCTTAAATTCAGAACCCAGAAAAATATAACCATCTTGGTAAGCCTTTAAACTAAAAGCCTTTAAGTTATTTTCATCTCAAAATAATAAAAGAGTATAAATGTGTATAGATTTGGTATATATGGACATCAATATTTCTATTTATTTTGGTAAAAAAACAAAACAAAACAAAACAAACCCAAACCCAACCCATCAGCAGCTGCCCTAGAGTGACCAGCATTACTGTGCCTTGACAGCAGCCTGGCAAAGAGAAGTGACTTCTGGCTTTGATCCTGCAGGGCAGACTTTGCTCAGCCTGACGTAACGCTGACACACTCAAGCAGAGGAGCAGCCCTATCTGGAGCCAAGACACCAACGAGATGCAGGCAACGAGGTGCAGAACCACAGGGAGACAGAAGCAAAAGCCAAAGTGGGACACTTCAGATACAAAAACTGCCTATTTATATGAGTTACAGAGCTGAGCTGCTGACCCCCCGCGCTGGCCCAGCAAGAGGGGAGGAGAGCTGAGGCTGCCAGAGGGAAACACCCCCAGCCTGAGCTTATTCCAACAGTCGAGCAGATGCTGGCTGTTCAGACAGCCATACGGCTGCCTCTTCCCTCTACCATACTGCACCAACGTGCTGAACAGCAACTGCAGACAACAACAGAAGGGAAATAATAAGGACTATATATTATGTGTAGATTTATTTATTTATTTATTTTAAAGTTCCCTACTTCAGCATGCTTGCACCTTTTAGCTACTTCTTGGCAGCTCTGATCCAGGAATGGGTGCCAGGCTGTATGAGCTCTGTCTCTTTCTCTAAAAGCCAGAAAGGCCACAGATTTAGAAGTGTGTATATAAAGGCAATAAGCCATGTTACTTTCTAGGCATCTATTGTTCATTGAGAAGCTTCTGATCAATTTGCTTTCCATACAACAATCTGCTAACTTGGGGGGGGGGGGGGGGG
>NW_010328002.1:24205-27691 GCF_000700745.2 Antrostomus carolinensis
GGGGGGGGGGAGGAGAAAAAACAAGACGGAGATTGAACTTAATAGAAACCACTTTAGATGTGTTTGTGCACAGAAAAAATTGAAGGCTGGAACGGGAGGGGTGGGAGGATTTTTTTCCTAGTCTCCCATGTACTCCTAAAATGGTCTGTGCATTGCCTGGGAGTAAATCAATACTAAGCACAGTCCAGGCGAGACTGCCATCTTACATGAAGCACTGACTGTAAAATAGACACAAAAGACACATGATACTCTCTAAGGTCCCCAGCAGCTATAATATCCATCCTTGGCAGCTCGCTTGACATTTCCTTGCCCTGCTTCCCAGTCCTCTTTCTTCCTCCCTCCTCCCTCCCCCTCTCCCTCTCTCTCTCTAACAGCTATGCTCTGCCTCTCAGGGGCTCGCCAACCGGGTGAACAGATAACAAACCTGTCAAGAAGGGTTTAGCTGGGGAATAAATCCTGCATTCGCCAGGAAATGATGTGTACAATGGGAAAATACAAGGGATGACATGAGCCTTCCCTTCTGAGAGAGTGGCCAAGAGATGCTTAAAATGTTACAGCGCGTGCTAAATGGACATTGGGATGGCTGATTAGATCGTATCGCGGACATTTGAAGTGGCTCCTTTCCTCCCCACTTTTCACTGCTACTGAAGACACACAAAGAAAACAGACAAAGCCCATCTCTACTTCTGCTCCTTAAAATATATATATATTTCTAGAGGCTTGACCATGAGGAAGGTGGGGTTGACATGTACTAAGCTGAAGGTCAAGGCTAAAATCTTTTAGAGTGGCAAGAAAGGTCACGTGAAATCTACTGGGGGAGGGTTACAGTTTCCATTTATAAAAGGAAAATACCAAAGCAAGAACCTTATCTTGGTGACTTAATACACGTCTCTGCTTATTACTGTTTTCAAAGGGCCTTTTGCACAAATCCGATTTGCATTGGTGCAATAAAGATTCCTTATCCTTTTACACAGCAGACTTCTGCATTTCTGCTCAGGATCTAACTATGAAAAACAGGAACCATCCCATTAACAGATGCCAATCATTGTAGGAAACTGCTTTCATTTGAGTAACAAGGTAGCTCAGAGAGAAGAGCTATTGGGGAGGGGAAAAGGGAGGGAAGAACTAACTCAACACTTTCCACACCCAGCATGTACAAGCTGAGATCTCAGGCTGGTTTTTGTTGGAAGCAGAAAAAGAACAATTACATATGTCAGTAACTCTCCTCTCCAGCACACACACGTGATGAGGAACCTTGTCTCTAAACACTTCTCGAGATTCTGACATTGGCTGGCTCAAATCAAAACTTAGGATCAATTAACTTCAAACTCAAATTTTGGAAAACTCTGGCACTCAGATGGAACAATTGTTTTTGGTTTTAAGTAGAGCAAAACATATTGTTCCTGCGTTTGCATGTCTAAGGACTGTCTTCTCCCACATCCACGCGCACACACCACGGCTCTGTTGTGGATTTGTTACAGCCACGGCATCCACCAGGCTGATATTTTACAGAGCTGAGGAATCTTTCCAACTGAAATTGTTGCCAAAGCATTTTTCAACCCTCCAAATCCAAAATGCTACTTTTTATTCTTTTAAAATACCTTTTTAGATACTGATATCACTGTGTAAAATGTGACTCCAACTGATAGCTGTTACAGAAAAGCATGCCCATTAAGTGTACACTGAACAACATAGGGTAGATACTCTGGTGAGACAAACTGTGAATAAAGCAATGGCAATTTGCACTGAGAATGTTATCCACACAGAAAATCTAAAATAGTTTGGTTATCACAGTTTGATTTATTTTCTTTAACAATCAGGAAAGCATGGATTTTTCGGTAACCTTGCAAAAACTGGTGTTTAAATATGTATTATGAAGTTAAAAGCACTATGTAGTAAGCAAGCAAATATGATTGCTTGTAATATTTCTCAGTTGATTATGGAAGCACTAGTTTATTTAGAGGAATGATAGCAAGTGTCTTCCAAGAGAAGCTATAGTCAAGTGTCCACTTGTCACTGATCAACACCATCTAAACTTAAGATATAAACTTATATATATAAGGTAATTTGAATGACAGCTTGTTTCTTGCTATAGTAAAAAGGTCAGTCTGCGTTCAGACAACTCTGCTTAAGTATCTTTAAACTCATATATAATATCTGGCTAGACATAACACAATGCAATAAACCTTGTTTGCAACATCTTGAAGGAACAAAGCCTTCACTAATGATATTTTAATGAGGAAATGCATGTGCTAATTACTGCTGTCTTCTAGCTGGTCTAAAAAAATCCTACACCCGAGAAACATAATCTTGAATAGTTGGGGGGTTTTTTTAAGTTTTGCTTTTTTTGTTTTCTTTGGGTTGCGATTCTTGTTTTCATTCTTAATGGAGCAGAAGGGACTAAACAGGAATGCCACATAATACTTCATCTAAGAGGAGAAAGGAAGATTACTATTGAATAAGATCATAGCTTCCTTTTTTATTCTGTATAAGTGTTCTCTTAATTTGCAACTGATATTTTAAGGAAGAGACACATAAAGTACTTAGCTATTATTAGAGGAATTGGGCAATATAATATGATCCTGTTTATGCACTAATAGTAACGAGTGACGCACTGGTTTGCCACAGACAGCATTTTATTACTGCAGGGCCACATACGCTGGGAGTTGCAGTGACCTTACTCTCAGAGGTTCACATCTTATTTTCTGCTGCTAAGTGTTGCTTTTTTTCCATTTCTGGAGGGGAAGAAGGTCACTTCTCACTATTACTGTTCCATTAACTTCCACTACAGCATACACATTCCTAATCCAATAGCATCTTACATTGTACCTTTTAACTCAATAATGCATCATTTTCTTAAGTCTTGCCTACACTGACCAAATTAATACCTGAGGTTCTGCAGCTATCAAGAGCAGAGCAGAGAAAATGTTTAGTAAGAGCACTGAGGGGCTTAGGCATCGTTACACCAAATCTATTTTTCTTTTCACCGTTGCAGTTGTTAACACTGTGACTGATGGGCTCCCACACGTCTACAGATCCGCAAGCACCGGAGGCCGATTCTCATTCGCACTCAGCATCGATGAGAACCAGACTCAACATGTCATTTCTTATGGCTTACACTTACTGAATGATGCTGATGTCTCACAACTTTTCTTAACACACATAAGACAAGACAAAACCTGCATTTTAGCAACACTGAATTTTACAAACATCAGTTTGGTCAAGGTGTTATTTGGAGACACACGTGATCTTTGCCACACGCGCTGATGGGAGTGCTGGGGCTCCGTTTGGTACAACTTTTACCATATTAAACAGTGACTTTGCTCACCTGAAAGAAATGACACAGCCACTACTTGTGATTCTTGTATGCACTGGAACCTTTCGGTAACATTGTCAACATAATTTTATCTAGCAATTGCTCTGGGTGCAAAAAGATGCTCTAGTTCAACTTGTTCTGCCATTTCTAATTTATCTTCTTAAATAAAT
>NW_010328002.1:27726-33254 GCF_000700745.2 Antrostomus carolinensis
CATATCAATGCATTAACACGCATCCCTGCAGATTCAGCCTTTTCTGATTGAATTCTGGACCATTTTTATTCAGTGAATGCAAGAGGAAAAGTCCAAGATGCCAAGAGAATAATATACTACAAGCTGGTGTTATGATGACATGCTCCAAATACTCCCCTGCCAAAATGAAATTTAATTATAGCCATTGTTTGTATTATTCAAACAACTATTGACAGTAAATCTATCTAGCATGACATTTCCTCTTTGTATTCACTGCAGTCTTTAGACTGGAAGGGGAAAAAAAAAAAGGGAAGAAAAAGGAAACGTTTTCCCCCCTTACTTCTTCCCTGGTATCAGGCTACACGAGGCCACTGAAGCCCAGTTGATTTCCCAAGTCCAATTATTCTGCAGTACACAATCCTCTAGAATAGCACTGCTCACCTGGGGACTCTGTCTGCCTAAACACACCGCACTTAATGGAGTCCCTGAAGTTGTCTCCATTTCATTGCTTCTAACTAATAGGCTGTGATATTTTTTTCCCCAAATAGACCACAGCTCTTCCCACTCTCCTTGCCCATCCTCCACGTAAAATCCAAGTGGCTAACAAGGCATTAGGAGACTGCCTGCCCATCTCCCGTTGCCGTATCTTCACTACCACCTACTGACTGCAGGTCTTAAAGCCACAACAACCTCCTATGCGGCATCTCCAAGGCCTCCTCCCAGCTTCACATTTCTTATTTCTTAAAAACAAGATAGAGAGAAAGAGAAAACATAGTCTTATAGCTAGTGCATACTGCCATGAATGCTATTAGACCCCTTCAGGTCTAAGGCTTAATAAAAAATGCCCTCTCTTGGGCGTGTTGGTGATTTTAATACCATCCGGGCTATTTTTACTTTTCTTTCAGTCTCAAGCTATTGTTTGTATTTGTGTGCAACTGGTCAAGTCTCCAGCAACAGAAAGAAAATGGCAACTTCAGAAAAGACAATGATGTGAATTGTCTGTCAAAACACGATCTTCCGCCTCCCTTTTCTTCTACATCCAACTGCTTTCAGTTTTCTTTACCATCTCACTTTCAGTGATTCTCAGTCAGCCAGAGTCCAGTTACACAGTGCCTGTTCTTAACACAACAGCTTGGCAGAAACACGACTCAAAATACTAAAATTGCCAATGTTTGCCAGTTCTGAAGTTCAAAATGTATGAGGATTGCGAGGGGAAGATGGAGGGGAAGATTACTCTCATATTTAAGAGGTCCTGCACAGCTGTAAGGACACAGTACTGCTCACGAAGGAGTCCAGGCAGTGCTGAATGTGAGCTGCCTTTTCCACTGGTCGCTGGAAGGTGGGTATTACCTCGTCCTGAGGCAGGACCCAGTGGAAGGTCTCTACACAGTCATTCACAGAAAGCAAAACTTTTTTTTTTTCTTTTTCTTTTTTTTCTTTCCTCCTCCTGAAGAAACTACTCTGAAGTTATCCGGAATGTAAAATGGTTAGGTGAGGGACACGATCTTCACATGCCTTCACAGGGAAGGAATAACCCTTTGCAAGGCTAAAGGCTGAGGACAGCTCTGCAGCAGAGACCCTGGGGCAGGCGCTGACCAGCCATGAGCCAGCAGCGCGCCAGGTCGCAGAGAAGATAACTGCACAGCGGTGCAGCCAGGACACAGAGGGAAGCAATGATTTTTAAGCTCTGAGATGATGAAGCTCTGAGTAAGCTAGTAGCCTGATCTCACAGTCAGCCCTGCCTGAGCAGGAGGTTGGACTACAGACCGCCTGAGGTCCCTTCAACCTGAATTATTTTATGATTCTACAATTCATTAAAGCAGCAGACTAGAACTGCATTGATCGTATTTAAAAACAACAACTAAACTGCATTTCCAGGCTGCCTCAGAGGAGGTGGCAGGGATGGATGGGCACAAAAGGCTAAGAAGGCACAGACAGCCCTGTTATGAAGGGCTTTGATTTTGCAAAATCAGCTCCCAAGTATGAATCTCTCTGAAAAGTGGAAGTCTGAGGGGAAATGAAAGGTGAAAGGCAGATCTTCCTCTGCCCTGCAGTTTTCAGGGTCACCGTGCTAGCAGGACACATCGACATAGCCCCCTGCCCCCACTGAAAGCAAGGACTCAAACTCCAGTGACTTTGAGGAGCTCACTCATCATCTGCTGCCGCCTGACAGCTGCCTCTGTGCTCTGCTACGCTTGGCAGGGGACAAGACCCAGCATTTTAAAAGAAAGTAAAGAATATTTTTATGGTCACACTTTAACTACAGGGATGGTTTAAGGTATTTTTTTTTCCCATTAAATTACATATTGATTTTTAAAAAACATCAATAAATATACGGAAGTAAAAATTACACTTTTTCATGACAAGTTGAAAACCCATCCCAGGTCACTGCTCATCTGATTATCTACTAAAATTTCTAGCTTCAATCATCTGTTGTGAAGAATAAGTGGCACATATTTTTCACCATTTCTTATTTAAAATCCAGGCAAAATACTCAAAATCACCAGGACTGTATCTTGTGTCTACTACAAAGCAAGATTTGAGCAAATAAACAAGGTTCTGGAACTGTAAAAACTCAAAACAATGAAGAAAACTAAACCATTAATTCATTAATTCAACCTAGAACATCGTTTTCTTATGTTTTACTCCCCAGTAAAAGACAAAATTCAACTGAGAGGGACTGTGTTGAGCTGGAGGTAACAGTATCACAGCACTCAGTACCCCAGACACCTTAGCTACTGGGTGTTTCCTTGTAATAAAAAATTGAATATTACAATTTATTTAGCTTTTAAGCTGTCTGGGGACAGCAATTCTCTTTCCTGAATACAGTGAGACCTTACGTTTCTTCAGATGTCAAAGAATTACTAGTGAAAAAAAATGAGGTAGGAAATTGGGTCCAACTCCTCAGTGCTGGAGACAACATAGAAGGGGCAGAAGGGGCTAAAGGGCAACTAGGTTGGATGCATCCTCTCCCCTTCTTGCTGAACTAAAACAAAGGACCTCTGTAGGTAAGTTTCCAGCCCTTTTCAGTCTATTTAGGTTGTTTGGAAAGGTTTTGTGGCTAAAAAAGCATTCAAAAATCAAAGTAAACCAAAAAAACTTTGAACAACTCAAATGTAAATAAAAAAAATGTCTTGTACCTGTGTAGGACAGCTTTCCACTGCCCTTCAGAAGGCTTTCCAAGGACTGCTAGAAAAGAGGAACAGGGATATGACTCTTATAACAAAAATAAATATAAATGGTTAGTTCTTAACAAAATCCAACGCACATCCACAGAAACAAGCAGTGAATACGAATATGAGTTTATTCTAAATAAATTCCCTGTCCCTGAGGTGAAAGACCTTGGTTATGAAGGTTTTACCTACTGCATACATAAAGACCACATAATTATGCTCATCTTGAAAATGTATTTGCTTAATGCCAGCACAGAAGTTAAGCATGTTAGCTCACTCCTCCAGACACCGAATTTCTGAACACTGGCCATGATGACAGGAAACACCTCGCTGAAAGCTGAATCTCATCGTTAACTCAGCCTGGTAAAGCCTGCAGAGCTGTAGCATTTCTAGGTGTGGTCACATAAGTACACATTGGGATTTTCAAAAGCTACCAACAAACTTAATTTTTAGATGCCAAAGCATTTGTTACAAACCAGAAACCTTCAGCCTTAAATTTGGTATTTGGGGCATTTTCCTTAAACCAGAGACGCTCTGTATCATTAATGCCATCAGAAAATCTCTGCCAGTCACCTGGGACACTTTACAAATACCCAGGGGTCCACATGTAAACAACCATGTGAGCAACCCGGATTCTGGAAGAAGCACATCCTTGGCACTCTCAGTGGCCCCAGAGAAGCAGTCAATGCTTCTCTCCTTCTGCAAGGTCCTGGTCACATCACTTTTATCCTTTTATCTTTCAGGTTCTGCATTTTAACATGGGGCTAATGCTCAAGGACACCCATCACTGGGCTTCTCTGAGTAACTTGTAAAGTGCATTTAAAACCCTTGGATGAAAGATGGATACTACTATAACCAGAGTGCTGTAGATGCGTTGCAGACAGCACATGCTGGCTTTGATAATTTATTATTATTTTTTTTATTATTACTATTTTTGCAAAAAGCTTCTTCTAACAGAACACTCTCTTCTGTCTGCATTCCATCTTCCCCAAATATGGTTCACTTGCCCGAGGAAAATAAGCTGTGGTGTCCAAGAGTGACAGTGCCACATACAGACTGAAAGACAATCAAAACCAGAGATGCCTACGAGCTCGCAGTCACTCCTAAGTTGCTGTACTTTGTTACTTAAAGTAAGACAAGACACTAACGTTTAATCACATTTGACATTTAGCTTGAGGTACAGTTAAGTACCTAAATCACCTTTTTGGTCAAACTGGCTTTGATGTTCCCACAGGAGACAGTTATTGTTGTCTTCAAAGGTTAAAACCCTGACTGACTCTGGTAGGTAAAATGACAGGAGCTCAGGGATAAAACAGGAAAGTCTCTAGACTGATCACCCAGATGAACCTAATTTCTTCCACCCAACTTATCATGACTGTAATATGTAACTTGCAAATATATCCTCTATTTGAAAAGATTTCCTGGAGAAAGGAGAGCTCCCCTATTTTGCAGACACTAGTGCTACAGTGTTTGTGCAGAGTACATATTAAAATGCATTAAGACATAACTAGGGTTGTCTCCATGTTATGCCGCTATTCTTAAGCTGTTATGTTACTAAGCCACATTGGCGTTTTTCAACTTTCCTTTGATGTTCTCTCTATTATCTTTTTATAGCATAATCACACATTTAGGTATGTCGAAGATCAAAGGGAAGCTGGAGCTTCTAAGGCTAAGCCTGGATATGGAGCCTGTAACTAACTGAATTCATTATATTTAATAATATTCTCTAAGGAATGGGAGGGGAAAGTCATATGAAATAATAAACATGAAGGTAAATAGTGAAGTAAGTTTAATGGCAGCTTTGTTTTATGCTTCTCTTAAGCTGCTGCACTACTCTGTCACCCTCCACTACATGACTGCTCAGGACTTGCTGACATTTATGTCCTAGCTACCTGGCTGTGACAGGTCCTAATAATCCTTCACTTTGGCTCCTCTTTAACATCTCAACTGAAATTATAAAATTTATTATAGATTGAGATACTCTGACACAGACTGTTATGAGCAATGCTTAATTGGACAATGTGATGCATCTGATAAACAAATTGAGGCACTTAAAAACATTCTCCAAGCAGACAGGTGCACACAAGAAGAAAACAGGTCTTTAAAAAGAACCTAATTCCTTTAGGCTCCTCGGAACTCCCATGTCAAAATACTCATCTTCTGGGAGGCTTGCTAAGATTAAAATTAGTTCTAGCTGGCATCACCAGAAACCTATAACATAACAGCAGAATGATAGTCAAAAAGGTGTAAAATGCTCTTTTACTTTAGAAAGCACAATGTATTTGAACCTGATCCTTGTAGCTGAATGCTTACTGATGAGTGAAAGCGTAACCGTATCAATTACCTAAGCACTGGCTTTGAGAAAACAGCCGCTGA